>NC_079554.1:21541078-21726078 GCF_015846415.1 Triplophysa dalaica
GATTATTTATGTTCAGCAGTTAATAAATGAAGCTGAACAACATGATGCTGGTGATCTGAATCCTGAGACAAGCGACTGTTTTATTATTAAGACTGAGACTTTCTGAGGCTCACAGGTCGAAGACTGTATGCATGTGTTTTTATATACAGACACTGTTAGTTGACGTTTAGCCAGAAAAACTTTACATCATTATTTATTCACCTTCATGTTGTTTAAAATCTATATGTGACTCTTCTGTGGAACACAAAATAAGACACTTTAAGGAAAGGTTTCGTGTTCACACAATGGATGTCAATAAAGTTCAGAGTTGTTTGGTCAACATTCTTCATTATATCTTCTTTTGTGATCTGCAAAAGAAAGAAAGACATGTGGGTTTGGAATGACTTGCGGGTGAATAAATGATGGAAGGCTTTTCATTTTTGTTTAACTCTTTTACATTTCTTCAAATTTAACATTTACCCGAGTCATATGTGTTGAACTGGATTTGATGGTTAAAGCAACACTCTTAAATTCTCCAACAAATCATCATCATCAGAATTTCTTACTTAGATGTTTGTTTAGGAAAACAAGACACAATACTAAACATTGAGCAAATTGAAAAAAAAAGTATTTTTTACAATTTTAGATGTGAAATAAGAAAAGAAAACATCTAAAATAATTTTCCCTTTCAATTACCATTTATTTTGATATAGGCAGATTTACTCATTTACTTCATTATTTTTCTCTTGTTTTCAGCAAAGTTTATATTTTTATATAATAAGACTAAACGTTTTTAAAATAAATACCTGTCTGTACTAATACCTATTTGCTGTTAAGCTGCTATACAATTATGAAAAATTGAGAAAGCCAAATTGAAATTCCACTTAAAACAAAAATACCCTTTTGGGGGAGAGAGACAGCATATCAAATTGCATGATACTATTATAATCTTCAAACTATTAAAATGTCAAGCAGATCTGGATTCAGTGTAAAGGACTTCTGACTGATGACCAACACAAAATCTTGCTTTATGAACTCATTTTACTCCTTTTAATGACATTGTGGGTAATAAACTCTATCTATTCAAAGACCGGCCTCAAAGAAACTCTGTGGGGTTTGTTGAAAAAAGTCACTACGTTGAAGGTTATAAACGTTTATCCTTGCATAGACTCATCTAAAAATCGCATTGCGAGATTCTCGCAGGCTTGCCAGGAGATTATTAGATTTCTAGGAAAGTCAATAAAAGCCTTCATCATTACAGCAAATAAATATTCTCTCCCCTCCAAGCAAATCTCAAATCCAGCATTTCTCAAACGCTTTTCCATGTCTTTTTCTATTTATTATCGACAATTTAACGCTGACGCCCACAGTTTTACCTCGTGGCCTTTTCTATGAAGATGTGTGTTGGGAACAAGAAAACTTTCCAATAACTCATGCATTACTTTGTTAGAATAGATTCACCTCATCTGTCTTCAGTTGGAAGATGTCCATGTATCCGACACATATCTTGTGCTACGTTCATCTTTTATTTGATAGATTTGTAAATTTTAGAACTATGACCAACCATTAAAGGAGCCATTAGAGCTTTCAGTCCTGCAAAAGTTTGATATTTTAAGAGTCATCATGTTTCGGTTTTAAAATCTTGAGCAAATTTGAGTATTTTGAGACTTTAAAAAATTAATACTAATGGACGTAATCTCAATTAAATCTCTATTTTACTTCTTTGCCCTCAAGTAAAACCAACCGAGAAACTGAAATCCAAATTAAAAGAAGAAAGGTCTACAAATGTGTAAATGTTGAATACTTTGAGAAGCTTTATGCTACAAAAGTGGGTTTTTCCATCACTGGTTTTACTAAAGAATCCCAATCAAGGTTTTTCCTGCAAAGAGAAAAACTTTGTGCCGCCTTCAAATCTCTACAAAATTTTGTCGAGTGTCTTCACCAAAACCACTGCGGGCATTAAACAAACTTTAATTTTTAACTGCACTTGTGGCATTACGCCACAATAGAGGCGCTGTTTCCTTCTTAACACAATGAGGCGCTGAAGAGTTTAGTAGAAGAGCTATAAGTGCTGTGTTATAGAGGCTGTTCGGGAGATTTAGGATCAGTTTCTTAAATTAGCATGTTGTACATGATTGTAATGTTTTTAGCTGGCTCGTTGTATCGGCGTTATACTGTACACATCGAGTTTGCCATTATGAACGCAAATGACAAATGACTCCTTTGAACCGATTCGTTTAAACAGAATGTAAGAAAACAACGAATCACACAAAGCTCAGTGAACCACGAGAGACGTGTGAATAGTAAGACTGGTTAATTATGGGCTGAAGTTAGTAAAAAAAGCTTATATGAAAATTCAACTTCTCTGTTCGTGAATAAATTTAATGTTTTATAGACCTTTAAATAATAAATAATACATTTTTAGCCATAATGTGCAGCCTCTCACCCATTGCAATCTTCTTGTAATATTTTGTGGCGGATGGCATACCAGCGTCTTGTACGTTTAGCGCCACCTGCAGAAAAGGAGTGTTGAGGCTGTACAGTATGGCTAATATTATTAAAATCGACTAGCAAATTTATGAAAATATAGAGCGAGTCACTTCACGAAACATCAGCAGGAGTCGCTTTTTGGAATAATGTGCTTTAGGCGGACCCCATAGACTCCCATTAAATGAAGCAGAGAGGGCTGTGGATTTACCAAAAAATCGACTTTATGATTCTACTCAAGAAAAAATGTCTCTGATGGCTCGAGGGTGAGTAAATAAACAGCAAATTTGAGTTTTTGGCTGAACTTTCCCTTTAATGTAATTGTTTTGAAAAGTCACTTAAAGGGACTGTGGGCCTACACGCGCGTCGCAACACTTCCGTCTCATTTTGAGCCAGGAAAAACCCTGCACAATGAACATCTGATTGGTAGATTTCTTTTTTTTAGCACCAGTGGAGACAATTTACGTCTCGACATCCTCATGTTGCCCTGGAGCGCTCAAGTTAATTCATTTATTCACGTGTGGAGAATAAAGATTTAGCATTGTTAGTTACACACAAAGAGCAACATTTCAGGGAGATTAAAGCATCCTGCCCACTGCGGCACATGCTATGTAATTCATTAACCATTGAAGACAAGCCAAACGAGATTTCTTTAGAAAAGGAAATTGCCGGCCTCATGTGCACATCTATTCTGACCTGATGCGAAACACTTCATTGTTGTAAGACAGTTCTGAACGAAACAACAGCTTCAGCTTTTTAACTAAAACTATGGGTCACACAATGCACGCAACGATTCTTCTATTGATCATCTAGACTTCTGTCCTCAGAAACAGATTATAGAAAAATCACAGCAGCACTGAAGAAGACTGACTTGAAAAAGATTGAAGCCCCATTGTCCACAACAATTTATTCGAAGGACCCACTCACAATCAGAAAGAGCTTTATTGCCAAGAATGTTTGCGCAAGGAGTTCTTTTGATGAAATATCCAGTGCACAGTAGTACAGAGACCATAACACAAAACACTATACACAGATGAGCCATATATAATGATTCTGTATATGAAACGTATATTCAGTATAGAAATAACCAAACACTAGTTTAAGTCATTTGAAGTCATCTTGCGGGCTTGTTGGAAGTTTGTTGGTTAAGAAACACCGCTCTCTAGTTTCACACGAGATCTCACCAATGCCTCACACTATTCTCAGTATTCTTATCAAGTCAAATATCTCAAATCAATTCAAAAGGAAAGAGAATCAAAGTGAAACTGATTGGAAAGTTTATCTCATTTTATACTTTTCCAAGTGTACACCCCGAATCGACTTTCTCATGGAACGCTGAATCAGCGTCTACGGTAACTCGATTTCAATGAGTTATGATGTATGTAGTTAAGAGCAGTGTTATATCTTATCGAGCATATGGTGTAAATCATGGCTTATCAGCTCCTGAGGGCAACTGTTTCGCTGCAATCCTAATTAAACGCATAATTAACGTTTTGAAGAGTCGATCTGAGCATCATAAAAATAAAAACAAGCGTCTGCCTATTAATATGACTACATATAAGGAAATTAGATTTTAAATAACTAACCATCACATTTTAAATAACAAGCCAAACATTTCTGCTGAAATGGTATGTTTTATTTAAACATACTTTACAAAAAACATTACTGGTGTGCATCCTCAGACAAAACAATCACACATATATTTTATAAGATATGTCAGTGAAAGTTGTTTTCGTTTAAGACACCTCTAACATTTAAGTTCGTCTTGGACTAGATCACAAAATCATATCACAAATCATTTCATTTTTTTCAGCAATTCTTGTCGCCGGCAAACATTCTGATTGATGCAGGCGGAGGGTTTACAGAGCAATGATACTCAGCTGTACAAATGAGCAGAAAACAGGAGGTGCTATGGGCTCATTTTTCACTTTATAATGACCCGTGACATCCTGGAGGAAACGTGTTCAGGTTCAGCGTGAATAATGATGGCGGTCTGCGTGCACGTGTCTGCTTATCATGATGGTGTAAGCGAGCGGATACTTCCCGTTGTGCAGGAACTGTAAACTCGCACACTTCCCTGAGACACCTCCAGGTTCATTTCTTGTGAATAATTTGTGCTTCATTAATGGGAAATTAAATTCCAATGTTTCCATACATGAATAATGTGAACAAAATCATCTACCAGCGGCCCTTAAGCAAACAGACGTTCCCTACTGCTATAGATGCTGAAAACTAAACACTATCTTAAATGGGCATTGTTTTTAATGGGCATTGATGGGCACCTTACATCTCAAAGCTGACCATCACATACAAGCTTGCATCCCAGATTTGACTATCACAGATGTGACAATCATATGTGTCAAATGAATGTAAACTTGAATTTACTTACAGATGAAGATTTTGTGGTTATTGACTCGCCCTGGATGGATCCAAATGTGCATGTTGATGTTTTAACTGTCGATGAAAAAATATTACCTGCAGGATATTGACCAGGGCTGTTATGCCCTAGCAACCACACAGCAATGTGTTATCACCTTAGCAACGGTACAAGTTGAATGTGTGTACACCATCTTCAACCTTCAACGTTCTGCTTAGATCCACACGATGCTTCACAAGTTCTAACGTTTCCGAGTGACATTTGCAGACAACGGGTCGTTTCTTTTGATCTTGAGCCACCTGAAGCTTCGTCCGCAGCCCCTGTGTCTGATCTGAAGGCTTTCCTCGCTCGTGGACCTTTGATGCTCGGCAGGTTTTCTGTAAACCTTATTTGAAACAATATTTGCTGTGAAAAGCGGCGTACAAATGAAACTAAATCTGCAAAACTGGTCTGTGAACGCTGTTGGAGTATCACAAGCATAAAGCATGGAGATGGTGTTCTAGTGGGTTAAACCACTAAACTGGTAAATCAAAGGTTGCTGGTTCGATCCCAGCAGCCACCACCAGTGTGTCCTTGAGCAAGACACTTTACTCCATGTTGCTCCAGGGGGATTGTCCCTGCAATAAGGATAAAATCCCGCTTTGGATAAAAGCGTCTGCCAAATGACTAAATGTAAATGTAAGTCTCGAGTGCACATACTTTAGTATACAAGTTGTGCAACAGCACTCGGTACTTTAGGGCCGGTTAGGTAAACAACTGTTCACGTACACATGTTTACACAAAATAACACTTGTTGACCTGAAATAATGAATAATATAAAATACTGCATACAGAGCTAAATACTAAAATCATATTTAATAATTTTTTTTACTTGAACTTTTCGATATTTTATGACACTATGATGCACAGTCATTAAAACAACAATAGCACGCACATCATCTTGAAATGGGTGCTGGACCAAAACAAATCATATCAGAAAAATGTACGAAAGGTTCAAAGCTACGAAAAAACAGACTTTCAAAAGAATGTGTAATCGAGCACAAAGGCTCTTCATTAGGTCATTTTGTGAAAGTCTTTTTTAAAATAGTACTTTTTTGGAGCTTTGGTGTGCCAACCTTTCAAACATTTTTCTGATACAGTAATTAAAGTAATCGATACTGATGTAGAGTTACATAAAAATAATAAGCAATAATAATTAATTTATTAAGCTGCGAAACAAAAACCCGTTATTGAGCAAGTATTGAAAAAGGCATTGATGACAACTCCGCCCTTATCATTGTACAGATTCATCATGTCAGGAACGATTTGAAAAAGTAGATTTTAAATCCCACGTAATCAACCTGCAATTTATTGTTTTAACCAGAGATGGCGATAGAGAGGCAAAAGCAACGGATTGCAGCATAAAGTGTAGAATTAACAAAATGAACCTTGTGTTGTACATTCACCACATTTTACACAGCAAATAGTTGAACAATACTTGTCAGAACACTTTAAAATCCTCTCAAAGAAACCCGTTTACGACCTGGTTCCAATGGGACCTGAATCTACAACCTTCACCAAGAAGGCCTTTACATGTAATTTCACACAGTAATCACCAAGGTAAGCATTCATTAGCAAAACAAACTTCAATTCTTACTTCCTATGATCCTTGGAGGCTGAAACGCACAGGGATTGAGAATATTTAATGGCATCCCATTTGTAATTTAAATGCGTTAGACAGACAGACATTTATTAAGTGGAGGTTATGAAATCATGACTCACTGACAGGTTAACACTTATCAAACACAAGACACGGACGAAAAAACTGAACTCGCACAAAAGAAAACCTACATTGGCTTATCCACACACATACAGCTCACTACAGAGTGTTGTGCGTTCTACTCATGTTCCCTATTAAGGGGCCACAGAACCCCTGCTCTTCAGTACTTAAGTCTTATTATTACTTTAAAAAATGTAGAGACACAGGACGATGATGAGTCTCAATGATAGCAGCACATGCCCATCACGGGTACAAGGCAGATTAGCTCTCGGTGTCGAAGATTCAAGAGATCCTTGATGGGCTAATCACCTTAAAAAAAGTATATCTGACTTTGTTTGATAAAATAACGCAAAACATAGTATTACGAAGAATTTATATGATCAGTTTATCTGAAATAAGAATATCTTGTTTACATGTGAACATCAAGTTCTCAGTCGACCGGTTTGTGTCCTAGAAACATTGTCGTTTCCACGCTTCCAGCGCAGATAAGATTTGATCCGCTGATGCACATCTCAGCGTGTCAGAACTGAACCTGTGGAACAGAATTGAAAGTGAACTTTAGATTCACACATGAATGAAGACCTTTTCAATTTGCCTGCCTCGGTTTGTCCGTCAGAAACGAGAAGCGACAGTTTGAGTAAGAGAAGGCGGTTGAAATTAAACAACTCCCGCCGAACCGATGCCGTCTGACAGAAAGAAAAGGGCAGCGACTTTGATCTGATCTCATCTCATTTCAACCGGCTGAAAAACAGTCCGTGAATTAGACGGCCGTCTCATACCTGTTGAAAAATAAACTTGAATTCATACAGAAGCTCTGCGTGAGTGACCTACCGTAACCGAGGGCAAGATTTCAGACGTATCATCTCAGATCAAAGTTCACAAAGCAGAGTTTCTTTTAATGACTAACCTTGAATGTCTTTGTCATCAGAGGGGTGGTGGGAAAAAATTTCATCAATTACTCATCCTCGTGTCCTTTCAAACCTGTATGAGTTACTTCAGCAGAACACAAGATATTTTACTGAACCAAACAACATTGAACCCTATGGTATGTACACAAAACCAACGTAACATTTCAAACAAAGAATTTATAATGACATGAGAGTAAACAAAAGCATTTCTATTTGAACTATCCCTTTAGGTCAAATTTATATCTGTGTAATAAATCTTTGAAACCTTGATGTGACACTTCAAGTGAAATCAAGGCGACAGTTTAAACATTCCGTGACACTAGAAGACATCTGGAGGTCATTTCTGAACATCCCGTGTCCTTCCACGGATGTTTAATGGTGGAGGAGAGATGACTCCAGTCGGCTTTGCTCATTTAAAGAGGAGCGGGCAGCAGTTCGCTCCTCTGAATGTTGTTAAATGTCACTCGCTGATCTTTCTGCACTCCAGAGTAATTCAGCTTCACCTCAGTGTTTAGCAAAAGGCTCAAGTGGACACATAAGAAACTCTCAGAGATTTTCTGCTGCCATAATCCAGAGTCAATTTGAGTTGGTTCACACCTTCAAGTGTCAGTCAACTTTAAACTAAAGGTAATATTGAACCATTTCACACTGCAATATTAATGAAGAAACTGACTTTAGAAGAAAACTTCACTTTTTTCCGAAAAGTATAATCTACTCATTGTAAACTGTGCGCAAAACTGTGAAAAAGTTAATTCATCTTACAACTTTTAAGTGTGTTTAACTATTTTGATATTTTGAGTTCCAGGGACACAAAAGTAAGAAGTCATATAACTCAAAACTTTTAATAATATCTTCCAATGACGTCAGATCTATCCCCAGCATGCTTTGTGTGGACTGAAAAATGGAAGTAAATCTCGACATAAAGTGTTTATGTATTTATATCAAAATTACAATGGGAGGAGGCTTACACATGTTTAGTATTTTGTTCTTTTCTGTTATTTTAAGAGTTTTGTGAAATTAGGTTACCATGGTGAAGACGAGGAAAGCATTTGCTTAGGACGAACACAGAATTATCACAGAAAGAGAATATGTTTGATCTAAAAGCATTATATTGGCAATATTACAGCTAGGACTGTCTGTTGTTCCATCATGAAAACATTGATAAGAGAAACTCAAGTAGATGTAAAATTAAATAATGAAAAATTAAGATGATTCAAAATTAATTTTAATTAATTGTACTTACTTTTTTAGTGTTCTTTGCTCACAAGAATTGAGTTATCAACATTGAAGTTGTGAGGTAATATGTTTCCAAAAATCTTTTGAGCTATTTTAACTTATCAGGGTTTACAGTGAATCGCAATTTTTTAAATGATAGTGTATTGAATCAAATCTCTACTATCAATGCATTCTTTAAATCATGTTTTAACATTACAATAAAAACGGCCAAGCATGAGCGAGCATGCTGCTCCAACTTCCAGAGCTGTAGGTTACAATGAAAATTGTATTGATTTTAATTGAAACTTTAATCTTGCCTGCTGATATGTGACGGATTCTATTGGTGGGATGTTAAAAATTACCCCAGGTGGTCCACAGCAATTTGTATTTTTAGCTTTATTTACTTACATTTTTGGCAATACATTTTTTTGTATCTAAATTTATTGGTGTAATTTAAAATTGTGTAAATGAGCACATTTTTGCAAATTCTGGACAAATGACAACTGAAGATGCTAAAATACTTGAGTCATTTATTTCGATTTTCTTTAGTTACAACAAAATTAAACGAATGGTTGGGTCAAAAGAGGACAAACCCAACCGTTGGGTTAAGTTAAGGGACAGTTCACCCAAAAATACAAATTCTGTCATCATTTACTCACCCTGCAAATCTTTGTAAATGTCTCTATTCTGATTGACAGAAAGAAAGATATTTGGTAGAACGCTTGTAACCAAACAGTTCTGGGCCACCACTACCATAGTAGGATAATTGACAATGGTAGTCTAAACTTTGTTTTCCAACATCATCAAAGAATCTTTCTGTGTTTATCAGAACAAAAAAAAAATGGGTTAAAACAACCCAACATATATTCATTTATAAACCACCCGTTGATGTTGAGTTCATCTCTTTGGGAAAGTAACCCAGCATTTTCAAAAGTGTACTGTTCTAAAAGTAGAATAAAGTTTAAAGAGCGAGTGACCCTAAACTTTGAACAGCAGTGTGTGTTTAATACTGATGATCTGAGACACTTATAATGCTAATAACTCCCAGAATGGAAAAGGCACGGAATACTTTGCATAATACTTGATCTCACGGGCCACACAACTTCCACAAGAATGCGGGTACATCTGAACTTTACAGCTTTAAGCTGTTAACCCTTTCTGACATATACAGTATATGAACACACAAAAACACACATCGGAGTCGCCTTGACTTCTCCACTTCATTCCCTGTGAGCGCATGAAATGGTGTGGAATATTCGATTAGCTCTGCCTCGGCTGATCGTCTTATCGTGACTGACTCTTAACTTCTATCCTATTTGCATGTTCTTTCACAGCGGAGTTCAGAAACGCCCTTCGGGTTTTAATTCAGCCTGGCACCTTTAACTCTCACTGTCCACATCTGCAGCTATTAGCATTTCTCTGAATATTCAAGTCAAATGTGTTTGGCAGTCTGGCGCCTCCTCAAGGTCCTGTTGGTACTGCATTAGAAAACAAATCACGTGTTTCTGTTTGGAAATAAAACATTGTACATTGCATGCATTCACAAATAAATGCTATGAAGCTTTTGAATTAAATACATTACTGTTGCTTGAGTCCGAACATCATAGCCTCGGGTAAGTCAACTAGCACCTAGCAACACCTTAGCAACCATACAGCACACATCAAGGCAACACAAAAAATTGTTTATTAAAATATTCAACTAGACAAAATAAAACATAATGGATTTAAAATGCCATTAAATATTCATGTTAAACAAAACATTTTCGCCCCTTAAAAACTAAAGAAAACAAACATTGAGAATTTAGCTATAGGAGGAAAATGACTAAATAGGCATGAAAATATATCTAAGCTTCCATTTCTAAACGAAAATAAGTTCACATTTTTTGTCTTTGATTTTGTAATAAAACACGACCTCCTGTTTCACAAGATTCACTCTGAAATTCCTAAGAAAACAATATGACAAATAAACCACAAGGTTTAGGCAGAACATTATTGGGGTGAAATTAAACGCTCATTTCAATTTCCCGTCAAATCTTTACGAAAATACACAAAGGAAAGTGTTTTTCTCAACAAGACCTTTTGTTTTCCTTCAAGATGAAACCATGCGTGTGTTTGACGCTGGTGTGGAAAAATGATAAGTGCAAAGGTCAAACCCCAATCCAAAGACTGTGAAGAACAACAGTACCTTCATGTGCACTCAGAGGCAGCCGCTGTGCGCAGGTACAAACCATGTGGAACGTTTCCATGCCAACCGACCTGTGAAGCAATGTTTGAAATGTCCTGTTATCTTGAAAATAGATTGCAAGCGCATCGGCTTGTGGCCACTGTGTAAATCATGAACCAAAAAGGGCCTGGCCTCCATTCGACTAATAGAATGGGTTTTTTCGGCTGAAAAATGTCTTACTTTCTTTCACTATCATTAAACGTCAAAGGCTTAGAATTCAACAATAGCGGACATCACTTTATTTCACTTCCTTAATGGCAAAATTAGGTATTTAGTCCATGCAAATAGGTTTTTTTTGATTTACACTCACACTGATTTTAATATAAACCCATGAAAAACATTTTTTCGCACTACAAATAGAAATTTAAAATACAAACTTAAACAACTTTGGTTTCGTCAAAGTACATTATTGAGAATATTCCATATTAGCATTTGTCCAACAATTTATTCCCTGTTTTCTACATTTTCAACATATTTTCTTCTACATCGATATATACTGATGTAAATATTTTTGCAACAATTAAAAACTGTGAAAAGTACTTTAGAAATAAAATTGAAGTGAATTGCACAAACCTGTATGTTTGTGACTTAACGGGTCATTCTCACAGGTCTAGCTCAGCTCTCATCCAAAACTGTAAAGCAATAAAAACGACAACATGTCATTATAAATACATCTGTATAACCTGTGCAATAGGTCCCCGTTAGATATTCTGCAGATCAAAAAAAGTGTTTCTATCAACATGAGAGTGAATAAATACAGCAGTGTTGTTATCTATCAGGAAAATGATTCCCGTTTCTCTATTAGGTGACCGTTTAGATTGCTTTGGTAAAAAAAAAACACTGTTTATGGAGAAGCTAAATGTCTAAACGATATGGCTGTGGTTTACTGTGTGTGAATATTATTATATTTCTGCCGTATGGTAAATCAGCACACAGGACTTAAAAAGTTGGTCATTTACTCCACCTAGTGTCCGAGAGCAGAACTACACTGCATATCGTTCCCGTTCATTAACCTGCATTTATTTAAAATCTAGTCAGTTGTAAATACAGACAAAACATTCGCTCGGATTTATAGCTCAAATTCAAATAAGTCACTGTACGTGATTTTTTTCAGCAGGGATAATATTCACCAACATAAGCGGACGCAATGTAAAGAAACGTATTGATCAATGAGGTGAAAAGCATTTTAGTAAAATGAACAAACTTCTTTTCTATCCAACTCGAGTTTAAAATAGCGGGAAAAAAAATGGCACTAAATATCAGAACCCGGGACAACATTCCCTTTGTTATTATTTGCGCAACACTATGCTACACAACAAATACAACACTTTGAAAATTTAGCAGAATTTAAGTATGAAATATTATTGTGTTCAGTTCTTTACATTAATCATGTTAAAGTTTTTCTTTGGGTGTTGAGACAACACACATATCTATTAAGTCTAAGAACACTATAGGATTTATAATATTAATGTAATGTCTCTTTAATTGGGAGTAAATCAGATATTTGCATGTCATTCGGATTTCTCATTTTAACACGTAAGGAGCCCCACTTATAGTAGGGCATCGAAAAATTAGTTTATACTCATTGTGTTCCTCCCCACGGAAATTCACGTAAAGGAGCCCCACTTAATAGTAGGGCATCGAAAAATTAGTTTATACTCATTGTGTTCCTCCCCACGGAAATCTTTAGTAAAAGGCGAAAGATTTATACGATTTGAAGCGAAACATGAGTGTACTGACGTGATGACGACACGAGCAGTTACGCGTCTGACAGAAACACGCTTCACGACACCGGTAACCATAGATATGCCGGAAACAACAACATGGCGTCCCTAAATAATGCACTTCTTCCCATTCTTGGTATTGTGTTAAAATATAACAGTTATTTAGGTGATCCTGCTTTGCAAAAATGCAAATTGTGAACGGCGCTTTTGAACACCTGGTTAAATCTATTATTACAGTTAACGAACCAACAGTAATAATGACATATATCAAGGCCCATTATTTTACGTTTATACTGGTTTCCTCGCAGCAGTTCAAGCACAAATTTGTATTTTTTTTTGTTTATATGAAGTCTACTTTATGCAACGAATGAGCAGAACTATCTAATGTGGTCTTGTCTATATCAAGAGCCATTTAAAGTGTTCACCATTATACTCTCTGAACACATGACAAACTATTTTCACTCGAAATTATTCACGTAAAATGGTCAAATCTAAACGCACTTTGATGACGTCACTAGCAGTTGCCACTTTAACAGAAACACGCTACATCACGACTCCGATAACAACACGAGAAATGTCACAACGAGAGTTTATTAAGGTTGATGGTATATTTAGGAAAAGCATTACAGTTACTGAATCCACGCAAATAATATAATGTGGTAGGATCATGTACATGTTAAAAACGCGTGTGACGTCATACACTTGATGCCCATTGCGCATCTCGTGAGATTAGGCTTGTTCGACTTGATGCGGTGCCGCGGGTCACATCACAGTACCGCGAGAGCAATTCGAAAAATCATAAAATTTAGCTCTCGCGGTACTTTGATGTCACAGGCCTGTCGGATTTTGCAGCGCCGCATCAATCGAACAAGCCTATTGTGTGCAGTTTATGCAATCTAATGATCAGAACCCCGGAGCCACATATTCACTGGTACTTTACAATATCTTACTTTGACGTATAGAGAAGCCCCACCGATTGGTAGGACATCGAAAAATTAGTTTATACTCATTGTGTTCCTCCCCACGGAAATCTTTAGTTTTACATCAGACCATAACATTCCCGATTACAAATAAAAGTTAAAAAAAATGATATCATCTTAAATTCAGCGATCTGCTCTCATAAAATACTTTTCCAACCACTCAATTTTCTTTTTAACAATGTAAACAAGCCCCAGGATAAGCAGGGCATCGAAAATTTTTTGAATTTAAATAATTTTCCATGTTTTATACAATATACTGTTTTTTCTTTCCATGTCTTTAGTTTTTTTTGTAAAAATATAATTTATGTTGGTCAAGCTGCTTTGCAACAATGCGAATTGTGAAAGACACGATTAAAAGAATGCTGAATATGTTAAAGCGCTAAAACGTAAAATCGAAAAAAATTCACTTAATGAAACCAACAGAGATAAAATATATAATGGCCATTATTTGACCTTTATACTGGTTTCCTTACAGCAATTAAACAAAACTGCAAATTAGCAACATATAAATGTGGATCTCAGTTGGTGAGTTAGTTTTTCATATTTCAGTATATGACGTCTATATGTACCGAGCAACACTAACTTATATGGTCTTGTGTATATCTACGGCCATTAAAAAGTTTATTGTTACATTCTCTAAATAAATGACACTATGTACTCTCTACAAAACAATACACACACATCTGTCAAATATAAGCACACTATAGGAACAGTAATATAAATATAATATAATACTTATTAGAGACTATATCTGATATAGTAAAGTAGATGGAATATCTTTTTTTAACACGGAGAGAAGCCCCACCTATTGGTAGGGCATCGAAAAATTAGTTTATACTCATTGTGTTCCTCCCCACGAAAATCTTTAGTAAAAGGCGAAAGATTTATACGATTTGAAGCGAAACATGAGTGTACTGACGTAATGACGACACGAGCAGTTACCAGAGTGACAGATACACGCTCCACGACACCGGTAACCATAGACATGACGTCTACATTATGTAACGGGCAACACTATATAAATGTGGTTTTGTCTATACCTATGGCCATATTAAACGTTTTATAATTATACTCTCTTAATACATGACATACAACCAAAAAGACAACATACTCATATCTATTGAGTCTAAGCACACTATAGGATCAATAATATCATTATAATGACTCATTCACTAGAGAGTACATTAGATGTTTACAAGTATCCGATTTTCTTATTTTAACACGTAAAGAGGCCCCACTTGATAGCAGGGCATCGAAAAATTAGTTTATACTCATTGTGTTCCTCCCCACGGAAATCTTTAGTAAAAGGCGAAAGATTTATACGATTTGAAGCGAAACATGAGTGTACTGACGTGATGACGACACGAGCAGTTACGCGTCTGACAGAAACACGCTTCACGACACCGGTAACCATAGATATGCCGGAAACAACAACATGGCGTCCCTAAATAATGCACTTCTTCCCATTCTTGGTATTGTGTTAAAATATAACAGTTATTTAGGTGATCCTGCTTTGCAAAAATGAAAATTGTGAACGGCGCTTTTGAACACCTGGTTAAATCTATTATTACAGTTAACGAACCAACAGTAATAATGACATATATCAAGGCCCATTATTTTACGTTTATACTGGTTTCCTCGCAGCATTTCAAGCACAAATTGGTTTTTTATTTTGTTTATATGAAGTCTACTTTATGCAACGAATGAGCAGAACTATCTAATGTGGTCTTGTCTATATCAAGAGCCATTTAAAGTGTTCACCATTATACTCTCTGAACACATGACAAACTATTTTCACTCGAAATTATTCACGTAAAATGGTCACATCTAAACGCACTTTGATGACGTCACTAGCAGTTGCCACTTTAACAGAAACACGCTACATCACGACTCCGATAACAACACGAGAAATGTCACAACGAGAGTTTATTAAGGTTGATGGTATATTTAGGAAAAGCATTACAGTTACTGAATCCACGCAAATAATATAATGTGGTAGGATCATGTACATGTTAAAAACGCGTGTGACGTCATACACTTGATGCCCATTGCGCATCTCGTGAGATTAGGCTTGTTCGACTTGATGCGGTGCCGCGGGTCACATCACAGTACCGCGAGAGCGATTTGAAAAATCATGAAATTTAGCTCTCGCGGTACTTTGACAAGTCACAGGCCTGTCGGATTTTGCAGCGCCGCATCAATCGAACAAGCCTATTGTGTGCAGTTTATGCAATCTAATGATCAGAACCCCGGAGCCACATATTCACTGGTACTTTTTTTACATCAGACCATAACATTCCCGATTACAAATAAAAGTTAAAAAAAATGATATCATCTTAAATTCAGCGATCTGCTCTCATAAAATACTTTTCCAACCACTCAATTTTCTTTTTAACAATGTAAACAAGCCCCAGGATAAGCAGGGCATCGAAAAATTAGTTTGAATTTAAATCATTTTCCATGTTTTATACAATATACTGTTTTTACTTTCCATGTCTTTAGTTTTTTTTGTAAAAATATAACTTATGTTGGTCAAGCTGCTTTGCAACAATGCGAATTGTGAAAGACACGATTAAAAGAATGCTGAATATGTTAAAGCGCTAAAACGTAAAATCGAAAAAAAATCACTTAATGAAACCAACAGAGATAAAATATACAATGGCCATTATTTGACCTTTATACTGGTTTCCTTACAGCAATTAAACAAAACTGCAAATTAGCAACATATAAATGTGGATCTCAGTTGGTGAGTTAGTTTTTCATATTTCAGTATATGACGTCTATATGTACCGAGCAACACTAACTTATATGGTCTTGTGTATATCTACGGCCATTAAAAAGTTTATTGTTACATTCTCTAAATAAATGACAGTATTAACACTCTACAAAACAATACACACACATCTGTCAAAGATAAGCACACTATAGGAACAATAATATAAATATAATATAATACTTATTAGAGTCTACATCTGATACATTAAAGTAGATAGAATATCTTTTTTTAACAAGGAGAGAAGCCCCACCTATTGGTAGGGCATTGAAAAATTATTTTATACTCATTGTGTTCCTCCCCACGGAAATCTTTAGTAAAAGGCGAAAGATTTATACGATTTGAAGCGAAACATGAGTGTACTGATGTAATGACGACACGAGCAGTTAACCGAGTGACAGATACACGCTCCACGACACCGGTAACCATAGATATGCCGGAAACAACCACCAGACGGCGCTGAATAAGGGACTTCCGCATCTTACTGCACTTCTTTTAGATTTAAAACGTAAAATCAACAAATTACAATTAGTTTCTAATTTGAATCATTTTCCATGTTTTATACAATTTTACTGTTTTTTCTTTCCATGTCTTTATTTTTTTTTGTAAAAATATAATTTATGTTGGTCAAGCTGCTTTGCAACAATGCAAATTGTGAAAGACACGATTAAAAGAATGCTGAATATGTTAAAGCGCTAAAACGTAAAATCGAAAAAATTTCACTTAATGAAACCAACAGAGATAAAATATATAATGGCCATTATTTGACCTTTATACTGGTTTCCTTACAGCAATTAAACAAAACTGCAAATTAGCAACATATAAATGTGGATCTCAGTTGGTGAGTTAGTTTTTCATATTTCAGTAATGACGTCTATATGTACCGAGCAACACTAACTTATGTGGTCTTGTGTATATCTACGGCCATTAAAACAGTTTATTGTTACACTCTCTAAATAAATGACACTATTTACTCTCTACAAAACAATACACACACATCTGTCAAATATAAGCACACTATAGGAACAGTAATATAAATATAATATAATACTTATTAGAGACTATATCTGATATAGTAAAGTAGATGGAATATCTTTTTTTAACACGGAGAGAAGCCCCACCTATTGGTAGGGCATCGAAAAATTAGTTTATACTCATTGTGTTCCTCCCCACGGAAATCTTTAGTAAAAGGCGAAAGATTTATACGATTTGAAGCGAAACATGAGTGTACTGACGTGATGACGACACGAGCAGTTATCAGAGTGACAGATACACGCTCCACGACACCGGTAACCATAGATATGCCGGAAACAACCACCAGACGGCGCTGAATAATGCACTTCCGCATCATACTGCACTTCTTTTAGATTTAAAACGTAAAATCAACAAATTACAATTAGTTTCTAATTTGAATCATTTCCATGTTTTATACAATTTACTGTTTTTCCTTTCCATGTCTTTAGTTTTTTTGTAAAAATATAACTTATGTTGGCCAAGCTGCTTTGTAACAATGCAAATTGTGAAAGACACGATTAAAAGAATGCTGAATAGGTTAAAGAGCTAAAACGCAAAATTGAATATAAAACTTAATGAAATCAACAGAGATAATAAAAATATACAATGGCCATTATTTGACCTTTATACTGGTTTCCTTACAGCAGTTAAACAAAACTGCAAATTCCTAACATATAAATGTGGATCTCAGTTGGTGAGTTAGTTTTTCATAGTTCAGTATATGACGTCTACTTTATGGAGCAACACTAACTTATGTGGTCTTGTGTATATCTACGGCCATTAAAAAAGTTTATTGTGATACTCTCTTAATACATGACATACAACCAAAAAGACAACATACTCATATCTAGTGAGTCTAAGCACACTATAGGATAAATAATATCAATATAATGACTCATTCACTAGAAAGTACATTAGATGTTTACAAGTATCCGATTTTATTATTTTAACACGTAAAGAAGCCCCACTTGATAGCAGGGCATCGAAAAATTAGTTTATACTCATTGTGTTCCTCCCCACGGAAATCTTTAGTAAAAGGCGAAAGATTTATACGATTTGAAGCGAAACATGAGTGTACTGACGTGATGACGACACGAGCAGTTAACCGAGTGACAGATACACGCTTCACGACACCGGTAACCCCACGGCGGCCCCGAATACTGACCTTCTTTAGTTTTTATTGTAAAACCAACATCCTATGATTTACTTAAGTTTAAATAATTTTCACGGTTTGATATAATATCTTGTTTTGTCATCTACTGATTTTTACGATAATACGTTAACATATATTACGATAAGATATATTTTCGGTTTAGCTGCTTTTCAACAATGCAGACTGTGCTATAAAGAAAGTGTTCAATACTACAATATACGTATGTTTGAGGCAAGTTAAAGGAAGTTAATGAACAAACAGAGATAAGGTATGTCAGGGCCATTATTGTGCGTTTTACAGGTTTCCTCAAAGCAATTGCGGATTCGCCACCAACAAATATGTATCTAGATTAACTATTTATTTAAGTCTTTACATGACTGATAAAGTTTTCTCCGATTTTGAACAATAACCTCGTGACTTACGACACTCATTAAGAATGATTCATATTTAAACCATAAAATACAAACTCTCCATCAATGAGTTTCACAATAATTGTATGATTTCATTAAATATATAATCTCATCTTAACACTTTTGAGAAGCCCCACATGAATGCGGGGCGTCGAAAAATTAGTTTATACTCATAGTGTTCCTCCCCACGGAAATCTTTAGTAAAAGGCGAAAGATTTATGCGATCTGAGGAGAAACATGAGTGATCTGAAGAAAACGTAGCACGAGCAGGAACCAGCTTGACAGAAACACGCTTCACGATACCGGTAAGAACTACACGTAGTAATAGCGAACATCATTAATCAATGAATATTGCTAAAACCCTCAATATAACATGGAAAATGTTCTAAAGCGCAAATAAAAAACAACAAAAAGTATAAAAACAGTGCGAAATGAATCTTCCCATTGCATTGTGGGTACAAGCTTTACTACCGTATTCGTCATCAACGCCCACGCCCCCCCCCCCCAACGTGCTGACGCTCTTCTGGACGTCTGCAGCTTCACAACGCAAAAATAAAAACAATTTAAAAGATTCTACGAGCATGTTTTAAAAGTATTAACATTCACACTTACATTACGTTATACAGAGATACAATCTTTAAAGCCACAAAAACACAACCCGCATGGAACAGCTTTAACCCCCTACAATTGCAGTTATTGTTATTAATAATTGTTTTTTGTCAGCAATTACATATTAAACGATTCGTCAAACCGCAGAATATTCTCATCGAAATAAAGAATAGGAATATAAATATAAACAATGCATATTGATTTGAGATCACGTAACACGGTTTGGGTGCTGTAGAGACGCACAGTGGCCATATGTGGTATTGCACTCATCAAGAATAACTCTTCAAAAACATCACTTTTTACTGTTGTTATTGTTAACAGCGACTCACATACTGAAATATAATCAAACGGCATCTCTATTTCACCAAGCCACGTTTATTCGGCCATATTCACGAATGTTCACCGTCAATTGATGGATGCACAGCACAACCACACGTGTTTAAAGAAACACATTTTTCTTCGATTAACAAACCATCCAACCTAACTTCACAGTTAAATCGTTATAAACTCAGACCTATCTTCGCCTTCAGATTTTGGCACCTGTTTCTTGTTTGGCAGGAACAGAAGCTGATTTTCTCTCACCTGCAGCAGTTACAACGGCAGACCTGACGCACTTCAAAGGGCCCAATGTTTGTGCTACAATGATGCCTGTAGCGGTTAGTGTGCACACTGCCTGGTGCTACTTTATAATTATTTTTACAAATCATACATAAAATAAACAAGAGGATGCAGGTTGAAACACAATAAAATAATAACAGGCATTTAACATAGCCAAACCCTGGAGGGTCCAAGCTCAGATTTTTAAAACATGTCAAGGACACAATCAGAAAATATTTGATGTCATACTTTTATCAGCCATTCTATTAATTGAACATGTTATACATTATATTTGACCAATTTTGCGTATTACAAATGTTATACATTTGTATACAGGAGTATAAATACATTTTGAAATATAAGCCCTTTTTGGGGAACCATGTGTATTCTGACCATCAGAATCAGGTTTAGAAAAGCACACCAACTTAAATCAAATTATTGTATGAATCATTCTCCAAGCTATGCGTGAAACGTTTCAATTCACTGACTGTAACTTTGGTCTAAAAATAAGAAGAACATTTGTTCCAAAAGCTTGTTTCCGAAAATAATTGCTTTATAGCATAATGCATATAATAGTGGGAATTTAAGGTTGTAAATGCTAAAATTTAAAACCGTACAATATTTCACAGTCACAATAAAACTGTTGATGGAAATGGCCTGTTTGTATTATTAAAATAGCAAATAACAGTAATGAGATGACTATTGGCAGGTTTTGACAGTGGATGGTGTATTGAGATTTCGGGACTCTTCTTTTTCTTCTTTTATGAAGGATCGGTTTTAAGAAACCGATCCCCCCCCCCGATGAGCCTGCAAAGATGAGCTGTGCTTCGCTGTCCGTCCGGATCAAGTGAGGAAAACTCATCTCGCAGGATCAGGGCCAAAGGGTGTGTGAGGTAAGACATGGGTGGCCCGTCCACACTCTTGACTCCACTGCTAAAATCTTTTTCCATGCCGTCGTGCACTGGACAGTGTGGGAAGACACGTGGAATGAAAAAGAGCTTGGTAAATGCCCCAACCACATGATGTTTAAAGTCTATGCAAAGATGTTTAGATACGTTTGGCGATCAAGTGAGAAGGATGGAAAGTCTGCTTTGAGAATTCAGACCCCTCAGATAACACATTAGCTAAACTGTGTTTCTGGCGCAGAAAAGAGATCCATCTGACTCATTCCCTTACTGAAACCTTTGAGAAATAGGTGCTCTGGGAATACCGTGTGTCAGATTTTCTTTCTACCCTTCAATAGCCGCGAATGGCCTTGAAGTCTTGAAGTTAAAGCAATTCATTAAGCATAACACATTTAACCCCAAAATCAACACCCCAAAAAACTTTACGCACAGAAAATGAAGATTTCATTTCACAAAATTTTAATTTAATGGGAAAAATACAATAATGTCAAAAAATGTTGTTTTATAGTTCAAAATCTGTTAGCTTATGACCCAAACACTATTTAGTTTTGTTGGCTTTCCGCTCGGCTCCCGGCCTGTCTGACATCACACTTCAGTCCTCCAGAATGCCAACCGTTGGTTCATATGGTGTCCGCTGTCCCTCCGGTTAGACGCCCCTCCAGTGTTAAAATTACACATTATATTTAACATTTTTAAATGTATAATCAATTCATTTGTCCGTTTACTGGATGTTAAAATAAGAATATTGACATTTTTGATAGAGCTGAGCAACATACATGTAGCTGGAGAGATGTTGTGCCATTGAGGAGATGAACAGAGATGTCACCGGTGGCTCTCGGCCCAGCATGTGGACTCCATTTGTCAAGCACATGAGAGCGTTTGGCACAGAAGCTCTATCTCTCTATCCATCTGCTAAAGCCAAATTATTATATTCTCCAGACTCCAATGAACATAAATCTGCGCCGGGAACATGGACGTGTTTTCCCCGGCCGTCATAAAACCGTGATTTAAAGCAGCGGGCTGTCAAAACACAGCCACGCAGAAGTTTGGAGAGGAACGCAAGAACTTCATCTCATCTGAGCAATTTACGGCCTCTGGGGGACACTGGACGCACGAAGATCAGACCACCAGCAGACAAACGCAGAAGAAACTCAAATTTGTCCTGTAATCCAAGGCCTTGATATACCCATCAGCAGGCCAAGTGAAGATACATCACTGCTGGCGGACGGGTTTGTATTTGGCGTTTGTGGGTTTATCGCATAAAATTGTTGAGACACAAACCAAGACCAAGAAAAGTAAATGCATTTCTGCAGTTGGGCGAGATGAAAACATGAGTGGATAGGAGAATATCTTTATATCTGAATAAACGTGAAACTCACAATAAGGAAAAATCAAGGATGTTTTCAATCATTTCTCTTTGGGTTGTTCACATTTTTAGTCAAACCACTGAGCTATTGTGTAAACATTCTTCTTAAAATGAATAAACTTTGAATGCTTTGAATTATTTTTTGTGTCAATATAAAATATGGATTTGATGGTAAATAGAGGGCAGATAAAACCAAACGAGAGGGCTTGACTCTTTCAACTGAATGTGCAACATGAAACCGCTTCACTGAGTAGAATGTCAAATGTGGAAAGGACGCTGTCTTACGAGCCCCTGAATGAATGATAGATGTGATATTTTCCCTACAAACACAAACATCTTCAGTGATTTCAGCTGTAGAGGATCCACACGGGACAAAAAAACAGACCACCGTCACAGCCAAGTGAGGATGAATACTTTTTCTGGACTTTTTCATCTATTTTTACAACTTCCAGTCAATTCCCCGGCTGGTCGTTGAGCTGCATGTGAGGACAGGCTGTTCAGGCCCCACAGGCTGTAGATGACCATACCTGCAGGTGCATTACAATCACACTGACAAATGTGTTAAGAGAACACTACAAACAATATTTCAAAATGTTTGCATTCTCTCATTTTAACTTTTACCGGGCAGTCAGTTTCGGACAAAATCCAAATGCTAATCTTCAGACTATCCATCATAAAGAGTTTCAGCAGTTGTGTATTGCTGAGGATTAATGGCAGTGATGATATGGAGAAAGATCTGCTTTTAAGGTAAAAAAAAAGCATTCCGGTCAAGTTAATGAAACGATTTTCCAGGGGTTTCTTCCAGACATGTAAATTGTGCATTTAGTTTAATGATGCCGTTGCTCTGAAAGACAATTTATGCTTTGAACATCTGTTTGTTTGAGATTTTTAGCATAGTAATGATGTTTTTTTGGGAGGGTTGTGTTTAAATGAGAAATGTTTCTTTATGTGACAAAGTGTTATTAATTTCTTTATACATTTTAAATAAATCATAACAAGCTTATTTTGCCCATAAAATATGAGTTCGTGGTGAAGTCGCAGTAATGCTCTCAGTCAGCAGGAGGCGCTGTTGTAAAAACCATTTAATTCTTTATGATGGTAGGTGTGATGGTTTCCATGAGGTGAAGCTTACTGAGCCTTAACCTCATGATGTGTTTGACTAAAGAGATTTTGAGAAATCAATGTTGGCTGAGGATGACTTTGTTTGCTGGACATTAAGGTTTCAAAAAGGTTCTTGTGTGGTTTCAGAAAGCACAAACATCATTAGAAAATCATTAGTGGAAAAATATTCTACACATCATAAAAAGGTGAAAAAGAAATGTTTTAAGACTGTTTGATTGAAAGGTTGTTTCTCTGGCATCTCTAAGAACCCTTAAAGCAATTTTATTTTTAGAGGTGATTTTTTTAAATTAAAGTCACATGCATTTGAAAAACTTTCCTTTTGTTTTTGTCTTTCTGAAAGTACTAAAGAGCCGCATTGTAACATTTCAAAGTTCATTTAGAATGTTTTTGTTGATCATTTAGAATTTTCAATGCAAAACAAAATAAAGATTATATTATCATCTTTGAATATCCGTGCTCCAGACAAATGAACTAAATCAGATGAAATGGTTCATTTAAAACATCAGACATTATAAACCTTCTCTCTCTTCTTTCTTTCTTTCTTTCTTTCTTTCTTTCTTTCTTTCTTTCTTTCTCTTTCTCTTTGTCTTTGTCTTTCTTCTCTCTCTCTCTCTCTCTCTCTCAAATCATGCCTAAAATAAAATACTTTTATTTTTGTCAGACTCAAATTATTTTTATATAATTTTATGATTTTTGTCAATCAGCAGTTAAAAGACAGACAAAATATATCAGAACAAACATGATTTTGGCTTCTGCATTTGAAGATCTTTTGACTGCCACCCACGACTAGAACAGTTGCGGCTCTTGCCATGTTTTCAGATGACTGCTGTCAGATTAAATCTAACACCAATTATATCAAAGCGTAATTACTCTCAAATCCTTTGATAAGACTGAGTGAAAACAAACAAGTGCTTTAAAACAGTTGACCTTAATTGCCTTCATTACCAATGTGTTTTGGCCGACCAGATGAATGAGAAACAAACAGCCTAAATGATTCGAAGGGTTACATAAACATTAAAGAGTCACTGGGAAGCCCCCATGTGTAGTTAATCATGTGAGAGATTACAACTATAACCTCAAATCCTCCTTTATTATAATCTAAGGGTAAATTCAAATCAAAATTGGCAACATATCAGCATATAAATTTCTCTTAAATTTGTCAATCCTGATGAAATGTTAGTAACGTCAATAGGCGGCCTGTTAGTAATCTAAACATAGATGTCAGTACACACAACAACACGTCTTCCAACACAAATACTCCTGCATCTGGGTATGGTGAAAGGTAATATGGGTGTACTCTCAAGTAAAAAAGACAAGACAAGTATGACAAAAAAGATTCTAAAGATTCACAACATCATTAAACAGCGATTTGTTTCTATGCATCATAGACTCCCTGTCACAGGTGTGGTCTCTCTTTTGTGGTTGGAAACTGAGATTTGGAGTGACTGTGTTGAAATTAAATCTATTTAATCCAGCAACAGATTTATTAATTTGTGTGTTTGTGTGATTCGATTAAGCTTTCGCTTTAAAATAACAAAGTTTAGAAAATGTGAGTAATGTGATCCTTTTTGGTGAGCAAGCATATAGCAGGTCTAATGGGTTCATTTTCCAGAGAAAACATACTGATCTTTAACACACCTTATGTTGCTTTTGATAAAAGCGCTGTTTTTTTAATATAGAAAGTAAGTCTAGAGTAAATTACACTGTGAGTTCTGCTTACCACTTTGAATGAGGAAGATTATCAGTGTTTCTGTGTTCTCTGTTGACACTTCCCGTCCAGCGGTCATTCCTGCGCTATCATCATCACAGATCAGAAATAGTCAAGGAAACTCATTCTTCCCCTTGGTTTGACTCACACAGTCATTTTCTCATCTGTCCGTGTGAGGCGTTGCTCAAATGATGTGTTTTGATCAGTCTGCATCAGCGCTTCTTCAACCGTCTGTGGCTACAGGAAGATCACGTCAGCTCGGCCAAACTCAATTTCCAGATTTGGAGATGAAATCGTGGATGTCCTGAGCCACATTTATCCTATAATGAGAACACAAGCATGCCACAAACTTTGCTTACATTTTACTGTTCTAAGGTAAGTAGGATACACTAACACAATTATTTAAACATCATTTATTCACTTATGAAGCAAAATGATACAAGATTGTGTCTTGCTTTGAGATTCTTTAGGTCTGTGGGAGACATTTTCAGTGTTTGTAAACAAAAATGACGTAATTTTTTGTTCATTGTTCTAACCTCAGACATTTATATTTATTTCAGATCAATATAATGTAAATAAATTGCTTTGGATAAAAGCATCCGCTAAATGCCTGAAGTATTAATTTTAAGATAAACTTGATTTTTTTCACCCATGTATTATTTCTTCTATATTTAATTTTTACACAAAGAAACAACAATAACAAATATCACTTTTTTATAAATGTGATTTAAAAAAAGGTAAATGAAAAATATGAACCATGTGTTGTCTGTGTTGCTGTAATTGCAATAAAGAAACATCTGCTGAAAATTTGAAAACTTTTCATTGATTTAAAAACTAAATGCTGTGATGCTACATCTAAAAAGATAATCATAAGATAAAAACCATGCAATGGTTAAGAATAAACCTGATATAAACATTCTGAAAACTTAAATTTGACTTATGCATCTCACAAGGTAAGACCAGCTTAACTGGTGACCAGCATGTCTCGTGTTCATGATGCTGGTGACCCTCTTAACCGGCACCATAATCTTCACTTATCAGTCAGCATTGCTGGTCAAACCAGTAGGTTGGGTTGTCTATCTATAAAAGCAATCAATAACCACATGTAAACTTAGAAACAGCAGTTACATGTAGCTGTAGTTTAGCAACCCCCCCCCCCCCCCACCATCACTGTTTTGACCATTTAAGCCGTGCGGCGCCTTCCCGGTCCGCCTGCCACCCTAATTTCACCCATAATCGTGTGCCGCCATTTCTCCAAACCAACAACATCAAAGTGAAACTCCAGCAGTCCTGATAACTGCATAATTTAATGGTTGAGACTCGTTCTTTAATGGGTGGAGGGCTGGGAGATGCTATCACATCTTTCCAACAATTTCATCAGAGCAATTACAACAGATTTTCAATCTGTAATTTGCTTTTATCTGTAACCGAATCGATTGTCTGAGGTTTGTAAAATGTCCGAGTTAAAAAGGGAATTTCTGTTTTGAGTCACACTATTTATTTTAGTTTGCTTCGGGTGTTGTGTTTGCTTGTCGACATTTATGCTGCAGTAAAAAATCAGAAGAGATTCAAGGCTGCTCGCTCGTAACATTAAAACTGATCATTTACGCTGAAGCTTCTTCAATTAGGCGTTGTTGTTTTTCACACTTCTGTAAATCGCTTTGGATAAAACCATCTGCTATGGTATAATAGCAGATTATGTTTTAATATGTATTCAAAATTGTTTAAATATGCATAGTGAAATATAAAGTAAGAGTTGGATTTTCGATTTAAAAGGAGAAAAAAATACCCGGTACATCACACACACGCGCACGCACGCACACACACACACAGCAGGTCTTTTCTGGAATGTCTGTGTATGAAATGAGAAATATTCATTTGAGTTAAATAAACTCATCAGTTCTACCCTGAAGTCAACCACATCCAGATGTTAATCTTCCAGATGCATGATGTTGTTTAAGAAATGGTGTTGCTCCACAGGTTTATGGGTTTATCACCCAACAGCCCTCAGCTCTTCTCAGATTATCTCTCTGCTCAGCTTTGCTTACAAACACGAATCAACCGATGTGGGTTCATCCTCACCTCACTCGCTGTGGCATGTACATCGCTGAAATCCAGCCATGCATGCTTGAGTTATAGTGCAAGTCAAATAAAGATGTGATTTCTGTTCACTACTAATGGTCATGTTTTCTCCTTACAAAGTTGTCTGCATCTTAACGGGACGTTTCATTTGAAATTGAAAATTGTATATGTTTGGACATTTTTTGAAACTGATTATTTTTGGAGCATGAGTGATCACCGTAGTAAGAAGAAAAACGATTATGTTCTCTTAAAAAGAAAGGTGCTTGCACGATGCCATAGAAATGCTTCCATTAACATTAAAGCGGGCGTAACACATGGGGTTACTGCCAATCTCATATTAATCTTGAGCACCTATCGAGTAGTGTTGCATACTTGGTATCTTCGAAGAGAATTTAGATTGATCACATTTATAAAAGATGGATACAGCTGTACGATTACTTCCGAAATCATACGGCGCATGCGGGGGGGAGCGGTAGACTAAACTAAAGCACATTGTCAACAAAACACAGACATCATTTTCACGCACCGCATGCGGTTCATGTCCGGCATCTTTTAGCACTGGGACGGCTCCATTTAAAAGTTTCAAACGATCTCCAAATCCAGCGTTATATCCAGAGTTTATATAACATTCATCACCCAAATGCAGTGAACAAACAAACACATGAACTTTGTGAATGTAGTGCTCTCTCTCTCTCTCTCTCTCTCTCTCTCTTTCTCTTCTGCACACAAGTGAAAGTGACGTCTGCGCATGCTTCTTCTCCTGCTCTCCTTGCTGCCGTGTGGCCGTGCTTTTCCGGGAGAATTGTCCAATACGGGACTAAGAAAAGTTCTTACGAAACAGTTTATATTTTGTAAAAAAACTTTCCGAAACCCGATCACTGGAGGAGTGTATGGAGCACAGAAATAGTACAGTAATACGCCCAAGTCGTTTTTGACAAGTTGACCGTGTTAATCATGAGAAGACAGCATGTTAAACATTGTAAAGAAGTCAGAATGCATGACACATCGTTGCAGCACCCCTTTAAGAACCTTTAACAACCTTTCTGTTTTACAAAAGGTTCTTTGTGTTGAAAAAATGTTCTTCCGATCATAAAAAGGTGAGAAAGAACGAAGACATTTGGAACAACATCAGAGAACAATGTCAGAATGTTCCATTTCGGGTGAACTATGGGTGACAAAAGTGTGTTTTTCCTAGAAGAAACAATAACCTGGAAGGAACCCCACAGATGTGTGTGTGTTTTCTAGGTAAAAGATTATGTGAAAATTTGTTTTTTTTTGGTATAGAAACACTAGTTTAAAAAAACTTAGATTTTCCTTTTTTTTCGCTTTCAAACAATTAAATAAATTATAGGCTCCTGATATATATATATGAGAACATTTGTGTGAACTTTGAAAATAATAATTTTACTAAATAATCACATTCACATAGATCATGTTTCGAGTCTATTTGTACCATCATGTGCTTCTTGGTCATATTGAGTCTTTTGAGCAGTTGTTATTGAGATTTTTCTGTTCTCTATGTTCACATTAAGGGTGTTCTCATGAGATGATGTCGAGAGACACTTGAAATCTAAACAATGATATCATTGCCCTTTTAACCTAAAGCCAAAGCATTGTGTGTCAATGCAGTGTGAATTGTGAATTCAATTCCTCAGGTCATCCCAAACGTTGACATCCCGAAAAAGAAATTAAAGGAAAAGTTCACTCAAAAATAAACATTCTGTCATCATCAACCTGGATGACTTTATTTCTTCTGCAGAACCCCAAAAGTAGATATTTTGAAGAATGTTGCCAACCAAACAAGACGGAACCCCACTGACTTCCATGGTATGATCACAAAACTGACACATTTCTCAAAATATCTTCTTTTGTGTTCAGCTGAAGAAAGAGTCACACACATGTTTTAACGACACGGGGGTAAATAAACGATGACAGAATTGTTATTCCTGTGCGAACTGTCCCTTTAAGAGATGAATTTCACATTCACGGTCTTACAGTGTCTCTGGTGGGTGATTCACAGTCACGTGTGCTTTCAGAATCCATTAGTTCGAACCATTAGAAGTCACATTAAATATCTCATTGCGATCATTAAATGTTCATGGTTCTCTTTGATAAAGGGTCCGTTTATGGTTTCTCTCCGAGACATTTTTGGAAAATTCACAAATCACTGGTTTCCGCTTATGGAAGTCCTGTCTGCCTGAACGCAGTATAGATTCTGTGGGAACACTGTTGAACAACATGCACTTGCAGTTTTTCTCCAGGAACCTTTACAAACAGACATATGATTTGGTTATTTAGCTTTAGGAGAATGTCCTGCCATCCAAACTTTAACAAGTGACACTTGTGTGACCCGAAAACACAGTTTAATGACTCTCTCCGGACCCCGTTTCCGACCTGCAGGGGTGGGTGGTCCGTGGTATAATATCCCCAACGCTGAACCTCAAACGTGTGCTGCGTGCCCATTAAAATGAAAAAAACAACACAATGCCTCATTGAAAACCCTTGAAATGACTTAAACATTCGTTCTTATGGGCTGGCTTATTGGTTAGACTAACAATTAAACAGCGAGGTCAAACTTTGACTTTCTGTCATCTTGTATTCTTCAAACATTCTTAAATATTTGCACGTGCTCGTATTCAAACGGAATACCACGTAGTAAAACATGTCAGTCCTCGCATTGCCAACTGTACTCAAGTCTACCAGAGATGCTGTAAAAATACACAAATCACACAGTCGCTCCGTAATGTTTACAGGAGGTCCTGTTTTCAGAAGGTTAAAGTTCGTTGTGTTCATTTCTCCATTATCTTGATTTTCATATGTACAGAATAACCTAGTTTTTATACTTCCTAAAAGCGTTTATTCATTGAAATGTTTCTGCCAGCGAAAATATTTAAAGGTACAGTGACTCTTTCCAATCTAAGCTGTTTTGCAAGTTCTCTGTAAAATATTTCACACCTCTCCAACTCAAAGGTATGATTTTCTCAATTTTTCAATTGAAAAAGTGCTGAAAACTTAAGGAACAAACGCCAAATGAAAAAAATCTGAGATACTAGTCAATTCGAGCTGAAGTCAAATTTCCTAACAGTTTTCAATGGCGCCATCTCCCTGAACTCAAGTTAAAAAAAAAACTTAAAGGGACAGTTCACCCAATAATGAAAATTCTGTCATCATTTACCCACCCTTGGGTTGTTCCAAACCTGTATAAATGTCTTTGTTCTGCTAAACACAAAGGAAGATATTTAAAAGAATGTCTAACCAGATCTCATTCCCCATCTACTCCCATAGTAGGGAAAATAAATACTTTGGGAGTCAACGAAGGATGAGAACATTTGCTTACTGACATTCTTCAAGATATCTTCCTTTGTGTTCAGCAAATAAAAGGTTCGAAAAGACAAGTGGGTAAGTAAATGATGACAGAATTTTCACTTTTGGGTGAACTGTCCCTTTAAGAATATGTCAATGACACCTATTTCAACTACAGTTGATCCGGAACAGTTTTAAATCCAAAAGTACTTTCCTCAATGTATTTTTTGTGTTTTTAAGATAATGATGTACTATTAAAATGTCTGATTGTAAAATTAAAATATTACCTAGCATCTGTTTTCATTATTTTGCCATTATCTCAACTCCTACACTATACAAAACCGTTTTGAAGATATTAAAGATTTCCGAATCCAGTCTTTATTTTCTCCGTATTTGTGTTACACATCATTAACTGATAGTCAACATGTTCTTGTCATTGATACTCTTGTGATATTTGGTAACTCGGCCGTCTGAAGCAATTAGCACGAGCGTTGTAGATAGACCATGAAGTTTGGATCCTTTATCCTGAACGAGAGCCCATGATGAAAGACTCTTATCACCGACATGGAACAAATGAAAAGGTGAGACCTCCGATCATTTGAACTGCACATTTGTTTATTGTAACCTAATGAATGCGGCTCTTTTTACCGCCGTCAAGGAATTTTTATTCCCTTTGAGAGCTTTTGATCCGTTAAGGAGAGTCTTGTGTCTGTGTTATTAAGTAACACTTATTTCAACTTTAAGCGTCATGCAAAACTCACAAAAACTATTCATGTACATGCGTGTGTGTGTGTGTGTGTGTGTATACAATCTACTCAGAAAAGTGATAAAGACTAAAATAACAGAATCTAGCGGTCGTTATATCTAGATAAGTCTCATTGAGAGCAGGCATTACAGACAGACCGCCTGCACGTGTATCCCAGCATGCATCTCTCTGGCCCTTTCTCCTTTTCTTTTGTATCTCATCGCCTCTCCACATTTTCAATACTATCTGCACCAGAAGGGCATCCACAGAACCACCCAGAAGGACTGAAAAACATCCTTGTCTACCGCAGGTCCTGAATGAGCCCTCATTTACACCATCATCTCTCTCACAGCCCTGTGTACACAAAAACCATTCACACGACACATGTACATTTGCTCTTAGATGATAACTACAAGACTTCACGTGAGACGATTTTACTCGGTTTTGAAACATTTGAAGAGGGAATGAATAACTTGACATTATTACATGAAAACAAGATGTTTTTGTCTATGCACTTTTTATAGTGCACTTAATAACTCCCTACAGGAAAAAAAAAAAGAGAGATTTTATTCAAATCTCAAATGCACTGTAAACCCAAATGTTCAAAATGTAATGTAAGTAATGTAAACTTAATTTTATAAAAAAAAGTTCTACTTACCTAAATATGTTAAGTTCCTGAGTACATTTTACTGAGAATCATCTTTTTGAGTTTTTGAAGAGATTTTGCTACTTGCTTTTTGCATGACAACTTTAATATATATATTTTTTATTTTTTTTAATTTCCTTCTACGTTTTTTTATTATAAAAGTATTTAAATACCATTCAAATTCCTCTCAACTTATTTCGTTATTGTTTGTTCAATGCAAAGTGCCAATTTAAGTTGTTATAAAAAATTGTTTTAATGTGTTTTGGCCAATGAAAATTTACCTTTGTCAAATATTAACATCATCACAAATTGTGCTTGGGTGTACGAATATAATTCTCAAAATCTCCGTACTGAAACGTTCAAGGTTTCAATGTGAACTTCTAATCAAAATTTTCCAACACCCAACAATCTGTGTGCCAGTTTTTTAAATCTAGCATACTGAGTACTAAAACAAGTGCATACTTCAACGTATACAATCAACTTCTCCTCGAGCGGTTATAATAACTATAGGTGTCTTTGGACTTGCTGTTGTCACGATCTTAATCTTCTCATTTTCACCCACCTCCTGATCTCTAATCTCCGGAGACCTTTGGAGAAGCGAACCCTCAGAGCATCAACAGACACAATAATCTTAAAGTATTTAGTTAAGGGATTAAGAGCAAAGCTTTTAAAGCTCCTCTGAGAATGAGGAGTGTCTCAGACAAACTCACTCGTCTGTCTACACGGAAGCTTCAGGTTTCACGAGAGAGACCGTCGCCCCTACGATCCCCTTAACCCCGGCATACATGCTGTTAACATTGAACTCAACCTCTCCAAGACACATTCAGGCTGCTGGATGTGAAAACTGAACATTTAAACTAAACTAAACAAAAACAATGATATGATATGATTGTATGAAACAATGAATGCAACGCTTTGGAAAATCTGGAGAAATCTTAAGCACCAGAATGTGCCGTTTCAGCACCGATGGATGCAGATTAGACCAGCAGCAGCAGTTTGTTCAGTCTGCAAAAACGCTGAGACTTCAGGCTAATAGAGCTGTTTAGAGAGTAAGTATACTGTGGGTCTTTGATAATTGTTCACAGTCTCTGCCGAGTGGGTGATAAACTGAACTGGAAACGGAGGAAAGGGTGCTCGCTGTGTGGCACGGCGGGGTAAAATCAGCTTCTAATTCTCTAAGGCTGGTTACTTACACCATCAACAATCAGTCACTGCCATCAGCGCAGCCATTCAGAGGTGCTGATAAGGTAAAAATGAACAAACACAGGGGTGTCATGAAGGGGAAGCAGTTTCTATCCTGCTTCTTGGTTATAAGACGTGACTGAGGAATAAGAGTTTGACTCTTTTTTCTTAGAGTTTTTATGTTGTTTTTTAAGTTCTTTGACTAAACCAAAGAAAAATTAAAAACGCAGAATATAATAAAAAATACGTGCTGCCACCGAAATAAATGTGTTTTCAAAAATAAAAATCACGTATATCTCTGTCTGGACACAGACACACACCCACACGATACTCACTCATAGACATGCACACACACCTCCGTGAGGACAGTCCATAGGCGTAGTGATCTTTTTACTGTACAAACTGTATATTGTATCCCCCACTGCTAAACCTGAAGATCATAAAAACCTTTTGCATTTTTTGATTTTTAGAAAAGATTGTTCTGTCCGCATTAATAAGCTTTTTTGCCCATGAGGACGTCAATTTTGGTCCCCCACAGTGACACGAGTCCCCATGTGTTGGTGTACATTCATGTTTAGGTCCCCATCGGGAAATAAAACAAGGCCACTCACACACACACACACACACACACACACACACACACACACACATAGCGAGACACTCACTCATACACACACAGATGTTTCCTTATACATAGATTCACACACACACACACACAGTACAAACATTCTTCCTTTGGACAGACACACACAGACACAAACACACACACACACACTCTTTGCATGGTCAGAGAGACATACTCACTCTGGACTGACAGACAGACAGACGGACAGACAGAAATAAAGACATACACGCACACTGGATGCATGCAGACACATATGCATACATATACACACAAATGTCAACACTGGACACACACAAACACAAACACACTTTCTCTTTCTCTTTCTCTCTCTCTCTCTCTCTCTATGTATGTTATGCACAACACACACACACACACACACACACACACAAACTCTCTCTGGACAGACAGACACACACACTCACACACTGGAAACACACACACTTCCTCTCTCTCTCTCTCTCTCTCTCTCTCTCTAAATGCACAACACACACACACATTCTCTCTCTCTGGACACAAACGCACACAAACACACGCACAAACTCTCTCTGGACAGACAGACATGCACAAACTCTCTCTGGACAGAAAGACACACACTCACACAATGGACACACACACACACACACACACTTTCTTCTCTCTCTCTCTCTCTCTATGTATGGTATGCACGCACGCACACACACACACACACACACACAAACTCCCTCTGGACAGACAGACACAGACACACATACACACACACACGTCCACACTGGACACACACACACTTTCTCTCTCCCTCTCTCTCTCTCTCTCTCTCTTTCTCTCTCTCTCTCTCTGGACGCACAACACACATACACACGTTCTCTCTCTCTGGACACAAGCGCACACAAACACACGCACAAACTCTCTCTGGACAGACAGACACACACACACACGTCCACACTGGACACACACACACTTTCTCTCTCCCTCTCTCTCTCTCTCTCTCTCTTTCTCTCTCTCTCTCTCTGGACGCACAACACACATACACACGTTCTCTCTCTCTGGACACAAGCGCACACAAACACACGCACAAACTCTCTCTGGACAGACAGACACACACACTCACACACTGTACACACACACACACTTTCTCTCTCTCTCTCTCTCTATGTATGGTATGCACAACACACACACACGCACAAACTCTCTCTGGACAGACAGACACACACACTCACACACTGGACACACACACACACACACACACTTTCTCTCTCTCTCTCTCTCTCTCTCTATGTATGGTATGCACAACACACACACACGCACGCACGCACGCACAAACTCTCTCTGGACAGACAGACACACACACACACTGGACACACACACACTTTCTCTCTCTCTCTCTCTCTCTCTCTCTCTCTCAATGCACAACACACACACGTTCTCTCTCTCTGGACGCACACGCGCACGCACACGCACACACACACCAACACACACAAACTCTCTCTGGACAGAGAGACACACACACACACGTCCACACTGGACACATACACACACGTTCTCTCTCTCTGGACTCAAGTGCACACACGCACAAACTCTCTCTGGACAGAGAGACACACACATGTCCACAACACACACACGTTCTCTCTCTCTGGACGCACGCGCACGCACACACACACCCACACACAAACTCCCTCTGGACAGACAGACACACACACACACGTCCACACTGGACACATACACACACGTTCTCTCTCTCTGGACTCAAGTGCACACACGCACAAACTCTCTCTGGACAGAGAGACACACACATGTCCACATACACACACGTTCTCTCTCTCTCTGGACGCACAGGCACACACACACATACACATGCACACACGCAAAAAATCTCCCTGGACAGACAGACACACACACACACACACACACACACACACCCTCTGGACAGACAGACACACACACACACACACACACACCTATATGTGGGCTGAGATAGGCCTACTCCGTGGTTCACAGCTAGTAAATTGAGACGGAATTTCCCGACTGCCGTCAAGACTTGAATTTTCTCTCCTCTGTAAGAGCGAGAGAATGAGATAAAGATCAGCATGTGTGCGTGCAGCTTTTCATTAACTACTCCTTTGACTGTCAGACACATTCACTCAGTGTTTTCATCAACAATCAACACAATGACATCAATGAAAAGCATCTCAATACCTCGCCGTGCTTTTCTTGTGTTTTGTTAAATGTTCAGACACTCAGATTAAAGACCGTCGTGTTGCTGCAGTGGAAAAACGAGTCCGACCATCAAAACCAGCTTGTTGCAAATGAAACACTCAGGAGGTCAGAAGAGAGTCTGTGGAAACATCACGCGAAACCGGAGTCACGTGACATTCTCGGTGCGACATTTTAACATTTCCATCGTGTAAATGTTAGTTACAAAAACGGATTCATGCAATAACATGTAATTGGGTTGAACCAACTTAATGGACGAACCAACTTAAGAACTTTAAAAACGAATTTAGGCTAACTAAACAGGATAAAATGCTGCAGAATCAAAAACTGTTTTGTTCCAGTTTTTAAACTGACACATTCACAATTCTCAACAAATATCCTGAGCACTACTGTTCAAGTGGAATCAAGTGTACGATGTCATAACACTGCTTTTGAACACACCATGTGTCATTTTAACACATTTCGTGTAAAATAAATGAAAGGGTCAAAACAAGTTGAGTTAAAAGTAACAAAAAAATGTTTGTGTGTTGTCTTTAATGAAACACAATATGTGCTGTTTTAAACACAACTGCTGTGCAAGTAAGTGCAAATAAGATTCACTCACTAAATAAAATCTTTGTTAACTAGTAGAACATAAAAAGTTTTTAGAAATGATATATTGATTTAAATGACAGTAATTCATTGTATCAAGTTACTATCGTTCATTTAACAATAAAAGCATTTAACAAGCATAGAATTTACTTTTTGAACATATATATTGCAAGCAAAAAGTTTCTCAGAATTTAAAAGACAAAAATATACATCAAACATTATTTATGTAGTTTACAGGCTAATTAATCTTGGATATGGGAAAAGCCAGCCAGCAACATACCTCAAGAAGTCAAATTGTATAAGACGGAACTTGCATTTCGTTCATGAATGCAGTTGTTTAAGGAAACTGAGTACCAGAGCATTATGGGATACACTGAAGTCACTTGTGAATCAAGGTTTCTTGCGAGTGCATTTGTCTTAAAGCTGCACATCAGAAGGCTTCTGAAAGATTTTAGTTGTATTTTCGTCGGTCAGACAAACAGAAGAAATGCTGAGCCTGGATCAGAACCTCAGGCTTCCACAACTGATAAAACAGAATCTGTTAAGAAGACACAAGCCAAGAGCAAACGACATATAGATAATCTCTCAACCTCGGTGTTCAAGTGCTCTACAAACAGAGAAATCCTAAACTGCAGCGATCATTTCTCAAAAAGAGAATGAATTCTGTTACAAAAATAAATTACATAAGTACACTTAATTTTACACTAAGAATGCTTGAGCATATTTTAAAGTTTACTTAGTGTAATCATTTTAGTAACAGTACTGTTTCTATACTAGTTTCTATATCAGCCTTAACACTTTTTAGTTTGTAAATGATCCCTTACTTGAAGGGGTCAACACTACATTTCTCAAAGAGGTATAAGGTGTATATTTATTTAGCACACTTGAATTATCTTCTTTTCGTAAATGCTTAATTGATAAGCACCAGAAATCAAGTCATTTGTCTATTCTTTGTGGACAACAGTCACTCTAACAACTCGATTCTATTGAACAGTTCGATTCAACTAAATGATTCAGATGTCATTCGTTACACACTGATTCCCAAACTTATCTCTGGTGACCCACAGTTGTCACGTAAGTTTGCCTTACATAGAATATGACCTTTTCTGAGTTTAAACTCAAGCATAATCCACAAACCTCTGAGATGTCGGGGCGGCAGAGGAACCTTAAAATGTGTGATGTTTACATGCATCTTTGACTTGAACTGAATTGTGTATTAAGGTGTGTTGAATGTAGTGAAAGGTATAGCAGCAGCGTCTGCGCAGACGTCAGGTTGTGGTTTCACGCTCTGACTGCATCTCTCGGCGCCTGCTGCTGTCTGCGCTGCAGCTGAGAGCCGTGATCTCTGCGCCTCTAATCGTGTTTGACTTCAATGAGATTAATGATGTTCCGAGGTGTGGAAAATAATCCTGACAATCCTGGCAAACGTCAAAACTTCTTCACAATAAAGCGTGAATAATACAATAGGCCATAATTGACTTCAGGCTTTGACAAATCTCTCTTCATGAGACGCTGTGTGTGTTTCAGAGTTACTGAAGAACCAGAGAGTATAAACACGAGGATGCCGTGCTGAAACAAGATGTTAAAAAATGTGAATCGTGAATGCATTCCATCTTCGTTTGACTGCAAATTGATAAAATAACACAAATATCAATTTAATTGTTTTTGAAAACGTTGCCTAGTTGACATCTGAATGTATAAGACTACCAGTGCTTCTATTTTTGGCTTTTTGCTATTTAATATTGTTTTTGTTTCAAATGATATACTATTTCAAAATAACATTTAAAAAATAACATTTCAAGTAAGTATTTGGTTCATTCGCTATATGTGCTTTATGCACCTGCTAACATCATACCTTTGGATCCCAGCATATGTCATCTCTATTTTACATCATAACTATTATTTGTTGCATATTTGTTTATTCATTTTCTTCTTTTTATTATCATTTTAATTATTACAATTTATCGTCATTTTAATGGATGTCATAACACCCGTTTTCAGGAGATGCATGTTTATTTTACTTTTTTAAAACGAAAAACTTTCTACTTGAAGAATTTTCCCAATTAGTTGTATTGACATTTTGAAGTTTTTGTTCTTAGTGTTGAAGTTTATTTTTAAAGCAATTTTACTTGTGTCCTTTTTGAATAAATAAATAAAAATAGGTTTAATTTATTCATTTTAGTTCTAGTTTAGTTTATAATAACTTCCAGTTAGTCATTTTAGTAACAACCTTAACTTTTTTCAATTTAAAACAACATTATTTTTGTCAGTTTGTGTTGTTTTTCCAAATAATATTGAGGCTTGGTTTCAATTAATTACAATTAACAGCAATGTTTTAAGTTTTTTGTTAACGTCTGCATACAGAATGAATTGAAAAATCCCCTATTTACAATGCGGTGTAAACGGATCTTGTTCACACTTTAGTTCATGAGAATGTGAAGCACTTTGATGTGGCAGGTGAATGAGCTGTGCATTATTGATGGCTCAGGTCTGACTTTATCTCAACACACAGGGCTACAGCGCACCCTCATTCACACAGAGCTGTTAGCAACTGGACCATGTTACCTCTCACATTACTGGACATGCCTGGACTAACACACAGCTAAAGCTTTGGGTAAATAACACAGAAGAGTAGAAGACAGAAGAGATAAGAAAGGCAGAATAGCAGAACATGAACGTTTGTCTGCACTTATAATGAATCAAACAACATTTTTTCCAAAGAAAATAGTTTTCAGGGTGTGCCTGGTTTTATTTGACATTTCCTCTAACCAAAATATTTACCAGCATGACATGTGTTGCTTTCCTTAAGCTCAGATCAGGCTTTATAAGTACACAGTTGTGCCATACCTGTACCCAACATTTCTCGAGAAAACATTGCATTACGCAGCAGTTGAACAAGAGCGCATAATGACTCTGTGTTTGTAATAAAAAGCCTTTATATTAGAAACATCTGCCAGCTGTGTTGAGTTCACTTTAATCTGTCAGGTCAAGAATTCCCTATAAGAGATGTTTAAATTATTTTATCTTAAATATATGAGTCAATGCATTTCTAATGCGTTCATAAGAGGTCGACACTCCGTGACCAATAATTTAATCTTTTTGACAAGGTTACATTCCGATCATTCAGACAAAAGTGCTCAGTTTAGTCCATTTTGGACACCAAAGTTTACTCATTATTGGTTTTACGTGATTAAATAATTGCTAAAACATCTAAAAACGATTTGACACGAAAATACACTGACATGAGTCATATAACTTCGTGTCGAATATGTGTGTCCAAAATGGTTTTTAAAACAGCGATCAAAACAATTCAACAAATGGTGATACAAAAATGTGTCAATCTAAAAAATATATATCCGTATAATAATATAAATCATCATCATCATCATCATCATTAGAATAAAAATAATAGATGTGACGTTCTAAATTAATTATATTATAGAACAGTACGCAACAAGGGAAATACTCTGAATTTCGGTATTTTTATACCAAATTTTATACATAGGCTTATTTAATTTCCAATTTGATCTTTTCTTAAATATGAATTATCAATTGTCCTTTACGTGCAAGAAAAACAAAAAAACTAAATGGTTTACAAAAATAATTTTGAGGGACCTCAAAAAATGTGGATTCAATAAATTAACAGTTTTATCGTTTATTGTTTTTAGTTTGAAACTTTGTTCTATTTTTTTCTTTTATTGTTATGTTCTATTTTATTTGCACGATATTTTGCACGATTTTTATTTAACGATTAAGACACAATAACGCATCTCACATATGAGAGAAGGTAAAAATATGAAATAAATGGTATACATGTGTTTCACTTGTATTAATAAAACCTTCGCATGTGTCATTTGTCAAATCTTCACGTAAACAACTATCAGCGGTGAATTCCTGTTTAATCTTTTGTGTAAACTTTAGAAAACACACATAAATGCTAAAAAGCTGTTCAATTTTGACATGTTTTTATTCAACAGAAATGAAATTATAAAAATAGATGATAGTAGGCTATCGCTCAATTGGGCTTTACAATATAAAGACACACATGCAAGGACATGTTCATTTTGTTTCATTTTCGAATCAGCAATATAGCTTTCCTAGAGAAAAACATTTCCAGAGAAAATGCCGTCCGACAACAGTCTGACACTATTTGCACAATACATCAAACCTAAAATCTCCTGCAAATATTGCAGACATTCTCTGTGGTGATCCCACAGCTTCCCACTTCTCCGTAAAGGCTTATAACTTACTGACGGTGAAGATGCACGTGAATGATGGATGAATGGATGGAATGATGTTGTCTGTGTTATTGCGGCGCAGAGGTAGAAAGCGCGAGCCCGTGAACGCCGCTCGGATCCTCGTGGTGATGTTTGCTCATCGAGTTCTTTCTGTCTAATGCTGGAGCCAAAATACAGGAGTGTTTAGGGAACAAATAAGCCCTAATGGAGCCCCTCAACAGTTTGTAAACATCCTTAGTAATGACACTGTGACCTGCACCCATTAAAGGTTCCAGAACATTTTACATCAACAGAACCTTTATTATTTGCACAAACAAATTATTTGAAAACTTCCTTCTACTTAAAACTTACTCTGTGTAAATGTACTTCAAAATAAAATAAACTGTATCAACGTTTAGCTTTAGAAAAAAATGTCACTATTGTACATTTAAGACGAAGTTTGGTGGGATCTTACCGTCTCTGCTCGAGTGTCTGAAGGACAGGGCTGTGTGCAGGTTCTGGTTCTGGATCATGGCTCCGGGGTTCTGGTGGGCGAGGCTCGTGTTTTGGGACTGCCAGTGATGGCCGTAATTTGCTGCGTGTCCGCCGTAAACGCCGCATTGATTGGTGGCGGTGTAAGCGCACGCGGGAACATATCCGGATAAATTAGATGAACCCTAAAATGCATAAATTATATAAATTATAAAATATTCTGTATATATTATTATTGACTTGACATGCGTCTTTGCACCAACAAGGACGACTATATGAAAATAAAATGATATGCAATCAAATTGTTTTGAAAGAATATAACTATAAAAGTAGACTTATATTTATATATATATATATATATATATTGTCTCCAAATAATTTTGAATAATAATACGTTTTAACAATGTTACAAGTTATTGCTTATATTAGATAACCACGTATTAACATGAAATAAGGAATATATTTGACTTAAATAAATACATAAAATTCACCTGGGTGTATTTAATCTCAGAATCTATGGCTGTTTTATCGATCCCGTTGACTCCATGAATGGAGGGGTACGAAGGCCTGTTGATACTGGTCCAGTCCTCCATTTTCGGCTGATAACTCTCTGTTCCAGCAATGGCTGTAACAATAACATATGTTGAATTTTTGATATCGTATTGCTTAAATAAAATCAATTTAAATACTTGCAAACAAATGCACGTGCCTTACAGTTCCAAAGCGCAATGCAACGTTAATAAAGTAATTCTGGAAAATAATCGATGTCTTTCATTCTAAATTTCAATTGTTTTCCTTTATTCTGGTTAATTTTGGTCATATTTTCTTAGGTCGATAAGAATAACTGTCAAGAAAATATCTGAAACATTATTGTTAATTGAATTAGCGTAACATATTTCAATATGCAATGTTTACAGCGATTATTTGCAAGTATTTGACATTTTATTATTTGTAAAAACATCCTTTAGGGTAAACGTCAAACAAAACAATTTACAATCTGATAGAAAAAAAAAACGAAACGAAAAAACGAAACAGTCAAGTCTGGGTGTGTTTGTGTGAGTTTACAGCTGATTGATACCTGCAGGGTCCATGAAAGCCCGTATTCCTAATATGTTGCTGACGGTGTGGATGGAGGGCCAGGCCCGGGACAGACTGACAGCAGGAGGACTGGTCAGTTTAGAGCCGGTGGGTGACATGGGGTTCGGGTAGGAATATGGATACACAGGGTTGTAAGAGATCTGAGGTGGAGACGGTTTGCTGTCATACTGGCTCGGCTGAGACAGATTCCCAATCTTGTTCCTTAAAATGCGACTGATGGAGCTCACTGATGGCACATTATATTTGTCACACACTTCATCGGCGAGCAGTCGGTCGCGTATTTCCCAGGCAAATATTCCAGGATCGCCCTGTTTGTAATCCCGTATACTCTTCACGACGTTCGGGGTCGTGACTCGAGGTTTACTCCCACCGATAGCACCGGGTAAAATGGAGCCCGTTTCGTTGTATCGGGCCAGAATTTTGCTCACACAGCCATGAGAGACCCGCAGCTGGCGACTGATGTCACAAGGCCTGATACCGAGCTGCGCCAGTTCCACAATCCGGATCCGGATCGCGTTGGGCAGAGGGCGACCGTTCACAAACACACCACCGAGCTGGTTCACCTCTCCATAGGTCTGATCTGCAAAAAAACTTCTTATTAAAGTCATTTCTTTACAGAATGTATCGTGGCATTGTATTATTCAGCCAAAATTATCATTACAGAGCTATTGACAGATGCGTAATTACTTCTACAAATATATATTTAAAATCAGCATATTGATTAATGCCCGTTCTGTAAAATACAAGAAATGTTTGCTAAAATATTTACCATTAGTAAGTAGCCTTTGTTGTTTCTCTCTTATACCTTTATAGTGAACATTGTACTCATTGCAATAATGTAATGGTATATGAAAATAAAATTCACGAAAAGGGGATAAAGTATTTGAAATACTTTTAAATCCAAAAATAACAAATTCAACGCTTCATTGATTATATTATTACTCTTATTATGTGAAGGGTCAAAGATTTAATAAATTGAATTTGCATTTTATTTTATTTTCGTGCCTCAGAGTGTAAATGTAAATGAGCAACTCACCCATTTGCATTGTGACTGTGAAATAGTGGTTCCTGTCCTTTAACTCTTAACGCTTCTGCTGTTATCCCTTGAACCATTTGTGAGGTTTTCCAGTGTCCCCCGTTACGGATTGCTCTCTTCTTCTAATATTCTTTTAATACAGAGCAAGTTTTACAGCGTAGACTTTGATCGACTATGAGAAGAACTAAGCAGACTGCAGCTTGCGCTCAGTTTGACGCGTCACGAGCGTCAATCTCACTAGACATCATGACTCCACCTCTGATCTACCTCAGTACGGATGTCTGCTCCCAAAAAAGTACTTTATGCAAAAGCCAAAACTTTGAAAAAACATTTAGGTGATATAATTATTGAAAAAGTTTAGAAAATATGTGTCAAACTTAAAAGCTAAGTTTCTGTATTTCAAATTGTGATGCACCTGTCAGAAAAATAAAAACAAATAAAATATTCAATAAAAATTACTTTCTTAACAGATGGTGTACTTTTAAAATGATACAATTTAAAATGACAAATCTCAATGCATAATAATAGTTTTTTCAAAGTTAATTAAACAACGTGTTGTGAAAAAATTATAAATGATAAGGTTCACGAAATTTGACAAACATTATTGAGAATACACATTATAACGAATGATAAAGTACGACATGACAATTGTGACATCTTCTGGTTGATTTAAGCATTACAAGCACCAAAAATATTTGATTTCTGTTGAAGGGCTGCAATGTTACAGACTAAAATATGATAAATATTGTTATTAAATTGTGGGCTGATTGATCCAAGATTATATTATTTTGGTATTTACTCTATTAGTTTTTATGAATCGGAAATGGACATATTTTAATTGATATTTTAGTTGCTTATTCGTTTAACGGTATACGTGTTTACAAAATGTTTATACACTCTCCTACTTACTTGTAAAATCGCTTTGGATAAAGCGTCTGCCAACTAAATAAATGTAATGTAATGTAATGTAAAAGTAATATACGACATTACTGCCCGCCTGGTTTCACAAACAAGGCTTAAGCCTGTCCCAGAATATAATGATATTGAGTTGTCTCAACTAAAACTAACTTGCACTGACATCTTATAATATAATAGTGGCATTGCTTTCTCAAGATGCACACCATTCCATTCATGTTTTTTTACTAAGTGATTTTATAAAATCGTTTTAATATCCTAATTTAACATAATTTAGCATAGTCCTGTTTTAAGCTAAACCCTGTCTGAGAAACCGGGCTAACATTTCTCCCCATGAAATCAAACAGGAAAATTCGAAGTGTTTTACACAGTGTTGCAGTGATTTCTATACATTATTTATCTATTCACATGGTTATTTTAAAAAATTATTAAAACATTATAAAAACATTAAGCTCCTCTCCCCCTCTCAACAACAACTCTGAAGAGCCACATGGCGTCAGAAAACAAAAAAAGAGAAAGGACTATATTTACTGTCCAATGGCCAGGCATTGTAGCCCTCCCATCAGGCCCAACTAAAAAGAAGCCAATCAAAAAATTAAAGACAAAATAAAAGCCCCATACATTTTTTCAAATTTCAGAAGTCGTTTCACTCGGATATACGTCACGATAAGGAAAAGAAGTCAATCGCAACTTCCGTTTCATGGTGACTTTAACATAGAAACCACACAGTAAACTAAATCCTTCATGTCAAAAAATATATAATATTTAGCAAATATCCATTTAAACTGTTTTGCAAACTTGATAATTGAAATAGACTTCATTCACTAACCACATCAAATTCACTGAAAAATAAAACTACTCACTTTCAAGTGTCTAGTTACCTGAACGCATCTGATGCCAAACTAAACCCACATAATTAAATCGATTATTTAAGCGAGTGTCTCCCTCAACAGCAGGCTAGGGGCTTCAGGACAGAGCTGAGAAACACTGCAACCCCCAAACTGCACCACAAGAGGGAGTTAAACAGATCAAGCAAAAAGAGTGTCCAAAAACAAAAAAGTAAGCGTTTTGGCATGCGCTAGATGGCACTCTTGCCTAAAACAACCTGATTTAAAAAAAGATAACGCGTGCTATATGTGTATGAGACCGAATGTTTATCGAGTTTTGCCAGTTTTTTTGTTTAAAGTTTTATAAAAGCCTGCGCACATATTTTGCACACTACACCCATGGACATGCGCAATAAAACTGCCTGGGACTTTTACTTAAATTCATCCGAAGCGTTGAGAATGTTGACGCACAATGGAACAGCCTGCAATTCTTGCATTAAATGGTGTTCTGTTGGTTCCATACATCAGTCATACCCTTGAGAAAATAACCACTGTCTATTACCGCATTTAACTGCAAATATTATGGTGTAACTATCACTTTGAGAGCATGCGATTTGTGGTTTGAATAAATAAAAATAAAAAAATATATGGATTATAAAAGATTTATGAGTGAACTAAATTGTTTCATGATAAGTATAATATGCACGGAACTTTAAAATACTTCCCAATGAAATTAATGTTTGCTGTGTTATTTATAGGCATGTGATGGAAGAAATCGTTCATTGAGAACAGCTGAATGCCATGACAACATGGAGCAAGCTCGCTTTTATTTAGTAGTTTGGTGTATTGTGTGAGGGCGTCAATCAGCCATTATTTCGCGCCCCCAAATAAATGCAAAACCTGATCGAGCACAAAAACGTCCAGCACGAGCCTTTCATTGCGCTTTTGTCCAGAGCTTAGCTGTTGGTTTGTGTTTGCACAGTTCGACCACCCATAGCGCATGCGGGACATTCACATCACATACTGTCGCACACACTGGACAAACCAAATGTTGTATCCCCTAAGCCTCACCCTTCTCCTAAACCTCACTATCTCACATTAACAAACAAACATCATTTAGTTTGATTATTGATTATATACTGTCTTCCTCTTGGGGACCAAAAAATGTCACCACAAAGTCAAACTTACTCTATCTTTCTGGAGACATTTGGTACTCACTCTGTACCCACTCCAATGACCAACTATTTCAAATCATATGAATGGAAAACACTATTATAACCGTGTGTCATATAAAACACATATAAGATATTACGAGTACACAAGATATTGTACAATTAAACTATTCAGGACGCGCGTTCTTTTGAAAACACAGGAGTTATCATTTCAACACATTTTTATTTAAACATGAAAACATAAATCTAAGAAAAACATTATATGGCAATAAACTAAAACTAAACAAGGCAAATATTTTCTATCGAATAAAATAATAATCCAACAATAAATGTCCAAAATTGAAAATAAAAATTTTGTTTTAAAAAGTATTATTTTCCCAATCGTTGCGCACATGTTGCAATTATAAAAATATTACGATAATCCTGCAATATATGTTATTTTTTTGACGTAAAGAAACGCTTTGGATTGTGTTGATGATAAACCAAACATTTACACTGAAGGATGACGCATTATTTTGCAGTGTTTCAGTCATCAATATCCAATATCAGATGGCATCATCAACGAAAAGCTTTTAAGCACAAGTATAATGACCTACATCATCTGACATGAATTCTGAAGGAGGTCAGTAACAGGATTTCGCTCTTGTTCTCAAACATCGGTCGGTGATTGTTGGATGAATTTGGTACTTGACTAAAGCTTTAAGCAAAATATTGACCCAGAAGGTTTCCATAATTTGGCCACTTGGCAATTTTTAAACAATCCCATTTCAACACAGACAGTCAATGATGTTTCCAACCAATCGCCTCGAATGTAAAACGTGTCAGCAGTTTTAAAAAAAGATAATTGTAACAGAGAGTTTCCATTTGTGCCACGGGCGCTTCTGATATGTAAATTGTTGGTGGGGTGGTGGGAATCTCGCCCCCCTTTGCTTGTTTTAGTCGTGTCACCTCATCCCACTCATCCATTCGGGAGTCTGAACTCACTATATTTCACACCCGCAGAAGGTCTTCAAGCACTTGACTCCAGAGATCCGCCGTGCAGGTCCAATACTCTCACCTTATATGGACCAGACTAATGGATTTGTTCGGTCACGCACTATAGCAACCGGGGAGCATCTGTGATCTGTGTCTGCATCTGATGTACTGTCAATCTCTCTGACGCATCTTCCGTTGTTAATTCATCCCAAAACTCACTATTTCGTTTGAAAAATGTCAAAGGGACTGTCGGGTTTCTCTGTCCGTGATATTTTGGATCTGCCGGAGACGAACGATGAAGAATCAATGACTGATGACACTGATGATGAGGCGGATGAAGAACATCATCAGAATGAATGTGGAAACCAGCAGGCATCCATCGGAGACGCGCTTTGGATCCATTCTCAATGTGGTCACCAATATTCATGTAAGATAAAACAAATCGAATATTTAGACAATATGATTTCACATTCATAATCGAATAAATTTAACAAAATACTAAACTAAACCAGATTAAAGTTGGTTTCAGTCGTCATGCTTTGGCAAAAATGACGGAACATAAAAACTATTTTGCTCATCTACAAATGAACACCATGATTATTTTGAGTTGAGAAAAATAATGGTACTAAAAGGTTTTTATTTTTGGTCGTTTTTGGTTCCCTAAATAACCTTTCGGTCAAGATTCCTAACTTTCTTTCTTTACTCATGTAGCCCAGCCTAAAACCTTTTACCGCCTTTTGCGCAACGGAGTTCTTTGGATGTTAAATGTTTTTTTTTGAAACTATATGGCTACGACAAAAAACTTTTAAGAAATGTTATATTATGCTATACGTTTTTATATAGGCCTATGATTAATGTTTGTTTTCAATGATTTTCAGCAGCATCTCCAGAGTGTTCAACGCCAGAAGTACCGATTGATGAGTGTCATGATGCGCACGGGGAAGGTTCGGAAAACTGTGCAGAGAAAAGACGCAAACGAAGAATTTTATTCTCAAAAGCACAAACGTTCGAGTTGGAAAGACGCTTTAGGCAACAGAGATATTTATCAGCCCCCGAGAGAGAACATCTCGCCGCAGTTTTGCGTTTAACTCCAACACAAGTGAAGATTTGGTTCCAGAATCATCGGTATAAAGTGAAAAGAGCACGGGCGGAGAAAGGAATGGACCCGGGTTATCTGGCGTCTCCGCGGCGCGTAACTGTTCCCGTTCTGATGAGGGACGGCAGACCGTGTCATCTTTTTAATTTACCGGACATGTCGGCTTCTGGCCCGCCATGTGGACCATTTTCGGCTTTTAGTATGAGACAATTTCCTGAGATACACTCCAATAATTTACGCGCAAATTTCATGACGCACCTGGCAGCTGTCAATCATCCGTCGCACCTGCAACCGTGGACGTGGCGAGCTTGACGGAACCTGGAAATATCTGTTTCGTTTTTTACGTGATCTGTTTGAGGAGGATTTAAATACATGGTTTACAAAAGGACACACCTTTTAAGATTGCTGTATTTATAAATCCACACATGTTTTTTTTTACATTGTTTAGATTCATTTTATGCATCATGCACATCATACATATAAATTCATTAAATTACTTCTCGTGATTTTATTATGAAATAATTTGAGTATTTTCCTTCTTTTTTCTTAACTTGTATATTGTTCAGACTAACATTTAATAAATATTTTTGTCAGTCGTCACAATTTTTTTATATTTTGTTAATGCGCATAAGGAAAAGTTCCTTGCTCTGGATCATGTCACAGTTTGATGACGTTTCTAAAAAATATATACATGTTTTGTCTTAAAATTATTTTTTTCAAAATTTTACATTCTTAACCTTCTACATTATCATTACATTAAAAAGTAGTTTGCTATGTTCATTAAACCATCTAAAATACCTAAGTCTCACAGAACTTTTAAACACATTAAAATAGAAAATAATTAAAAAATAATTTAGTATGATTTATACCCAAAATAATTCCCACTACACTCAAAAAAGGTGCTTCACGATGCCATAGAACAATATTTGGCTGAATGGTTCCATAAATAAACTTTATCGTCATGAACTTTTCTGTTTCACTAAAGATTCTCCGTAAAATATTACTTAGATTATAAAAAGAAAGACATGGTTATTTGGGGAATGAAAATGGCTGATCTACGGCAGTGCTGTGACCCCTTCATTGACCACATGGGGGCAGCATTGCACTAGTATAACGAAGACTAGTGACTTCAAGTGGAAGTAAACCTAAAATTTAAACACCTACAAAGCTAAAACCCCAAACCTTCCAAATTTTTACTATAAACAATAGCGAAACGCGCCTTCTGATAAATATTTTTTTTCTGGAATATCAGCCCATTTATAGACTTTGAAGCAGAACGTGATTGATTGATTTAGTAAATTCCTCATCCAGCAAATTCAAACGTCTTTCAGTATTCATGTCACATTAATGCAGACCTTTCAAACCTGACATATGACATAATCTTAATGAAGATAAACAGCAATGTTTGTGTATTACGCATAAGATACAAACTCATTCAAGAGATTACTTCATATATAATAACCTCTCTAAACAACTGAGTTTACACATGGATTCAATCAAGTGATTCTGATAAAAAAACAGTCAATTTAGGTTAATATAAACTATCATCATATCATCTCCACAACTGTCACCACTGAATATAATCAGACATTATACATCCACAGGGTTTCTGAAAGTTACGGCTCACCTGGAAAACAGCCATTTCTCTTTGAAAGCTTTCTTGCTTCCCATTCACTCTCAGACTCCTGTGTCGGAAATGACGTCACATAGGCTTTGAAACATCTAACAAATGTTTCCAAGGATTTCTTATTTTAAACAGAGAAAGTCCTGTCTGAAAATGCATCTGAAAATGTTTATGTCAGATTAACCATAGAACCTTTTGAAAGATAACATAAAACATGAAATATATGAAGCGTTTGGTTCCAAAATGAGTTAAACATGTTTTTTATTATGTTATCATGTTTTTATTATGTGCTATATTGTGTAAGTTAGCTGTATTTTTTAGTTATTACGGTTTAAATCAAAACAAACCAACTGCAGCTCGATTGTTGTTAATTGGAATGCACAATAAAAAAAAACATGATTTTTGAAAAGTATTAGTCAGCAACTCTTCATTATCACATTTTATAAAGCTTTTTATTCACGAAATTATTTGTAGTGTCTTTCAATTCATAAATATAAATGCTAAAACATCTTTTCATAAACGTTTAGACGAGAATGTTGTTTCTATACTTACAACAGAACAGAAATATGACAGGTTCGTATCATTTTATGTAAAATGAGACTTCATGTCCTATTTGGCCTGGAGGTGGCGACAGGCAAGAGCAACAGATGACCTCCAACCGTGTGACCCATTTACCACAAACATGCTCCCCCCAAACACACACACATACACAAACACTCGAACTGATTTTGCCAAGTGAGAGATATTCTTGGAGCTTTTGTGACCCTTGAGAAAGCCCATAATATAACAGAAATAACTTTTTCTTTTTGAATTAGTATTTAACAGTTCTTAATACAATCATGCAGACACATTGTCAAAAAAGGACCTTTTATGGTTACTTATAAATGATATGTGTATGTTTTTCCTCACATTGGTCTGCTCGCCTCATTTAACTCACCACATTAAACTCATGAAGCGCATTTCTGACTCAGTGAGGGCAGCAGAAGAGATGTTTTCATTTGCTGATGCGGAACTTCACTTTCAGACGAGACTGTGTGTGCTGAACCTGAACATCTCTATGTAAACTCAGATGTCATTTCTGTGGATGTACCTGAACGCACTGAAGTTTTTCTAGTGCACTTTTGTAGACAAACATCCACACAAAAGAAGAACGGAAGAAACATGCATCAGTCCTGTTCAAGTGTAGCCACTGACCTCATTATTTTATCATTCAAGACACAAAACAAATCAAAATGATATTTTCACAATCATTGATTTTGTTTGGTTAATTATAATCACGATATAAATAATTTTATTATAACTTATAATCGGTCTGTACATTCATGTCTGTCTGTCTACAGATGGTTTTGACAGTGTGAGGTGGGTAGGCTGAGTAAGTCGCCAGGTGGTCTGAACGGTGTTTTAAAAGTGTGCAGAGTGGATCGCTCAGCTGCTTCAGGCTTTTCTAATTTAAACGGAGAGAGAGAGAGAGAGAGAGAGAGAGAGAGATTTGCTGCTTTAGGTAAAAGAGACGATAAAGGACAAAGAGAGAAAGAGAGAAAGAGAGAGAGAGAGAGAGAGAGAGAGAGAGAGAGAGAGAGAGAGAAAGAAAAAGAGAGAGAGAGAGAAGGTGGGTAGGAAAAGCTCATCTGAAGAGGGGGAGGAGATTAGAGGTCACATGTGAATTCAACAGAGAACATGGCTGGAAAACCCTGTGTATTGTTTCGGATATATTTGGTTTAATAAGTGTTGCGTAATTGTTAAATATAGATATGGTTTCAATCAAATATTGTCTATGTTTCTTAAATTTAAAGGACACTTCGCTAGTCAAGTATTAGATCAAAACTCATCAAAGTGATCGGTTTAGTGTCCTTGTTTTATGATGTTAAAGACCCCATTCTCTGCAAGGTTATAATGCTGCAGTTATTGTGTAAATGATTTTCTGTAAAACTGCTTTCAGTATTGTGAAAAGCGCAACATAAAACATATTAAATTGTGATGTGAATGAATTGTTGTACTTTTTATCCCATTATACTTTTGTTTATAATACAGTCGATTTTAAATAGCCTACATTACAATCACAAGATAACAAAATAATAAGTAATAACATTACGAATGATTATATATAATATGTAATCTAATTATAAAGAGGCAGCTTCATATGGTGTGCATTCATCTAATTCATTTTTTAAGCATGCAACAACACCTAAAATAATAAATAAAATAATAGTATTTGGGTAATCGTAGATGGGTTGTTTGGTAACGTACTGCACTCTCTCTCTCTTGTGTACCAAGATTTGATGAACTAGCCAAAAAAATAAAGCTTATAGGTTAGTTAAAAAGTAAGGGTTATTCAATCCAGTGAACATGAGCATGTTTTTATATTTAAATTAGATTTTTACTTGAGTAGTCTATTCCCGTACTTGTGTTTTTGTGGATTGGTACGGACGATCATTTGTGTGAGAATGTATATTCTCAAACAAAAGACCTTATTTGACTGTTTTGGACAGTATAACAAAAGACATGTCTTTGGAGTGTTTGTGTTTTAATTGCGAGTTTCTGTGGATAAAACACATGCACAGTTGATATTAATGAGCTGCAACTTCCATTTAAGCAAAGAAATATATTTATTTAAGCATCGATCATGAACTGTTGATGTAAAAACAACATTTCAATAGACCTTTATTAATTCAAATAGGCAATGCATATAAAGTCAGAATCTATGAAGATATTTTAACAACACCATCAACAACATAAATAAATTAACTAGGGCCTACCATTCCTGAAAAAGTTGGAATATGTCAAATTTTCAGTTCAGAACTCACGGTTGTTATATGTAAAATTATCATTCCAAATCAATCTTTGAAAATATGTGACATTAACCATTAACAACATTCATTTTAATTTATTTCCCGAAAGAAGTGAGAAATAAATGTGTTTTTAAATAAGAGCTTTGGAGTCACCCCAAACTAATTTAAAACGATTAGTTTTAATATAGGCCTAACATAATCTATGATACGACTATTATAATTGTCTTCTATTGTCGGGGTTTTTACGTTCTCTTTATTTATTTTAATCAATTCATAATAAGTTTATAAAAAGATAATTTTTCAACAATATTCGAAGAAATAAAATGTTCATATTTTAAAATGCGCCTTCACCATGTTCTCCAGCTTTACCAAAATAATCAGATATCAAATAGCTCCACAATTAAATGTTATCTCGTACAAACTTGTCATAAACCTTTTCTATTTCATTATTATATTTTGCGTTTTTATTACAAATCAGATCATGTTAAGCTCAACGCGCCTTAACTACAACTAAAGCGCCTCAGGGCGCACCGATCTCTTCATCGCAAATAGAAACAAATGAGAAACATTCACACAGTTACAAAGGCTAAGTAATCTCATTGTGCGCTCAGATCTTACCTCATTTGAAATCACTGGAGGGAATTCTTCCAACGATATTTAACACATTTTTACGCATTCCCATGACGCATTATATGCAACCCTAAAAACTAGCTATATCTATTTCCACACAGCCAAAGGTTTTCGGGCTAACTATTAGCATCATTTCAGTCCTTCAATAACATTAATTGCGGGAGACGAGAGAAGAAAAGGCTGTTTAAGTGCTCTGTCACTTGCGCTGGACCTTTCACCTCATCACAGACTGAAATGCGTCCTCGAGTGCGCGACGGTGCCACATGCACACCTGGAGATTCAACATCCAAAGGTCTTTGGCGGGGAAAAAGGAAATAAAACAATGAATTGTTATTTGCCATTTCTATTTGGACTTCGTATTTTCACAAATATCAAAGAGCAGTTTTGCAGTTGGCCAAATTGGAAACAGGAATAGTTTTCAGGTATTGTGTGATAACAAATATCATGGTTTTACTGAATAACAATAAGACAAATATTTAGTCTACACCTTCAACAACAGTCATTTCTAAATTTGACATTTTAATGATGTGAGTGGCATTTGTATTTTGTTTCGCACATTATTGCTGCTTTAATTATTTGGTTCGGTCTGCCAAGGGAAAAAATCTAATTGAATTTCTTCTTTTGCATCCAAATGCTTTTGGCCTATAAGTCCCAATCCTGCGCGTGTTTGGGCATTTAAAACTTCTGATAAGCCCTTTCATTCGTTTACATGCACTGTTTAGGGAGCTGCGCGCCATGTGCACCCCGATGTTTCAAGATCTCATCCCGTGTTTTTATTTGGAAAAAATGTAACAGTTTCAAGACAAGATCTCGTTTGCCAAACAAGCCAGTTGTGAATAAAATGTATTAAATGCATAAAATGATTCTTTGCTGTGCATAAATATTTTTAAATGACAAAATAAAACAGAAAATCTTCATTACTTCTTGTAGTTTCAATATAGTACTCCATATTGACATAAACTTCTGCCTATAAGCTATCAGATACGACCTCACGGAACTCCAAACGAAATTGAGGTCGAATTGAATTTAAATAAACAAACCTACGACATAACCTAGTTCAAAACATAAATGCATCGCTGCTCTAACAATACTTTGTTTCATGAACATTTTGTAAGAAGAACAATCGAAACCATTTTTATTTAAGTTTAAAACTAATATAGGCTACTTACCAATTACCTTAAACCCTTTTCTGAGCTTTCAATTCAAACCTGTGAAGATGACTCATCAGAGATCCCGTGTTATGAATGCATCAATTCTATATCCCCAACATTCAGAATTAAAAAATATTTCCTTTTCGTCGTAAATAAATGCGCTTTTTAAACAAAGTTTCTGGCCGCGGAATGTTGAGCTGGAAGCGCACCTCTGCGTTTTGTGGTTTTTGGCCATGCCCTCTGACTTCATATTCTACAGGGTTTAAGGGTTCTTTCATTTGCATACACCGAAATATCTAACAATTCTAGCAAATTAACTTTATATAGAACATCTTTTAAATTTCAGACGAATAAATGAGTTTAAATGATTTCTTAATAATAAATAAAGTTTTTAATGCTTGCTCCAAGAGTTTGTAAAACTCTTCAATAACGTGGCTAAAAAGCAAACACGTTGGAAATAAAATCATATGAGAACAATAACAATTTTACATATAGCATCGTTTATTAACGTGCTTTGTGTGTGTGTAAAAAGTTTCTATTAATGGTTTATTATTTAGTTAAGTATTTGTGTCCAAAGAGAACAGTGGACTGGCATGTTGGTGGTTTGGTATTGTAATTTCTAATATTTTATTCTTCTGATTTCAGCCTAAAGTGTATCACAAATTGTATGACCTATTCAGTGTACTCGGCGTCCGACTTTGTCGCACTAAGTCTTAAATTGTGCACTCAAGTTTGTATAAAGAGGAATCTGAGATGTTTGGATGAGAATTATTAAACAGGACATTCGGATAGGGAGCAGCACTTATCATAATGTAGAAGCTTAGATAGATGGATGTAAAAAGCTGACTCCACTTTGAAGCTCAAAATGATACAAATTCATAAGCACAAGCGTTCCGATGGCATTCTTTGGTTATCTTTTGGTTCGTGCGTATTTTCTTCAATTACTCTACTGGGATGTCAATTGCTCGCTTGGCACGTCGCTCCGCCCCTCGTGTTTGTCGTAAACCTACAGTCAGTCAAGAATAAGGCAGAAATAAGAGCGTCCAGATTCGCCTCTCCCTCGTCAGGAACTCAGAGAGCGCTCTTACGCACTGTGGACATTTGGCGTCAGGCGGTTGCGCGCACATCCACGGGCTTGTGGCAGCTTCAACAAACTCAGTTGCGAGCTGAACCATGTCCTTGAGCCCCAAACATTCAACACCTTTCTCAGTGACCGATATTTTGAGCCCGATCGAGGAGAGCTTTAAGAAGTTTGTAGCCATGGAGAGCAGCGCGAGCCTGGCGTCTCCTCTCTACAGACAGACTCAGGTGTCTCAAGCAAACCTGCAGCAGCACAACATGAGCCATAACGCCTATCACATGCCTCACTCTCAGTACACGGCAATGGGAGGCTACTGCAACGGGACTATTGGCACTATGGGAGACCTGCCTTCGTACCAGGAGAGCGTAAGGAACGGCGCAACGGCAACGGCGTGGTACGGCTCGAACCCGGAGCCAAGATATCCTACAAGTGAGTAAATCCTTACCAATGATTTTTGTTTTTGATATTATTTTTTAAATATTTGAATTTCAATAAAACTAGTCGCTGTTATAATTTGAGAAAGATGGCACTTTACATTATTAAAAGGCGATATCCTACAAGTGAGTAAATCCTGACCAATGATTTTTGTTTTTGATATTATTTTTTAAATATTTGAATTTCAATAAAACTAGTCGCTGTTATAATTTGAGAAAGATGGCACTTTACATTATTACAAGGCGTTATGTTGTTCAGATTTTTTAAATAAAATGTACATTTATTTATAATATAATATTATCTATTTTTTTAAAATGTATGTAATAATTATATACAAATTATCTATTAACATGCGATATGAGAAACTGTCTTGTTATTAACATAAAACAATTGTGAGCTGCTTGAAACCTGTATTATTAATTGTATTATTACAGGTTTCAAACGGTGCAATATATAAAATTGTAGATACTTTACTTGGTGAATAATAAAGAGTAGGCCTACAATAAGAAGTGAATATTTTTTTGCATACGTGCAATTTGACCTCACTGTTCAAGGATGCAAACCAAATTTGACTGAATTATAATAATTCCATAACGCATCAACATCATCAAAAGTAATTTTCTAAATTTCTCTTTTCTAAAGTTTCCAGATTTATGGGCCACTCGGCAGGCATGAACATGGGGACAATACCGGGCATGGATGTGACTAAATCTATGGTGACTTTGCACGCCGCGCCCCGAAGGAAACGGCGCGTCCTTTTCTCCCAAGCGCAGGTGTACGAACTGGAGCGGCGATTTAAGCAGCAGAAATATCTGTCTGCTCCGGAGAGGGAACATTTGGCCAGCATGATTCACCTGACACCGACCCAGGTGAAGATCTGGTTCCAGAACCACAGGTACAAAATGAAACGCCAGGCGAAGGACAAAGCTTCCCAGCAGCCGGACAGCGGGAACCATTGCGCGCAACAATCGCCGAGGCGCGTCGCGGTGCCCGTGTTGGTTAAAGACGGTAAACCGTGTCAGAACGGATCCAATACACCTACGCCAGTGCACCAGCAGGTTCACGATACTTTAGCTTCACCCGAGGACCTGGAAGAAATGTCCCCGAGTCCTCCTCTCATGAACGGCCTCTCTCAGACTGACGCTGCGCTCATGGAGTACACCAGCAACATGGTGAGCTCCAACCTGCTGTACGGCCGAACATGGTGATATTGCTGAACTTCACCCTTGATTTCTACAAAGACACTGTTTTTTTTTGATCGTTTTTAAACAGCACTCGTCTGATGCAAGGGTCTTGCCCTCATGTGATTATCTGGATTGTGTGACTTAATCATTATTGAATGAAAATCTTCATACGGATGAGTATTGAAGACTAGACTATAGTGTGATGCGAATAATCAAACATCAGTTCTGTTGCTTTGTAAAGTACCAGCTGTAGATGAACAAATGTTGTGTATAAATATCTAACACTGGACGAGGAATGTTTTCTTTAAGTCTTTTGTAAGTTTAAAAGGAAAAAATTCGAATGCTAAAAATATACGAGATATGCAGCTCATGCGAATTTGACAATAAACCAATTTAAGTGCAAAAGCTTTTTTTATTTCTCACAAATTGGACACAGAGTAAAACAAAATAACGTTGAGCGACAGGCCAGATACAAAAGCATATCAAGATAAACATTTTAACGAATAAGAGGGTAGAACATTTAAAAACACAGTGGTTGGGCAAAACATAATTTTATACGTTTTCTTATAATAATTTCCTTGTATTCGATTGTAACTGTAACCTCAAACATTTCTGGAAAATTTGTGACACCCACATTCACAACATTTCAACAAATAATATTTTTCTTGGCATTATAAATTCACATATTTAATTTGATTTTAGAACTTTGGATTTTACGTTTGCTTCCTGGGTTATTCAGATTTTTAGCATTTTGGCATTGATTGACCTTTATTTTTTCGTTGCTCAATTACACCTTATTTTACTGGATTCCAATGAAATTGCACCCATTGCTTGGACTGCTGCATTAATGTTAAAGCGGAGATTCTCTCTCTCCTACATTCCATTCGACTCCATTATCGCCCGATCTAAATTAATTCAAGACTCATTTTTAAATCGGACTCAAAATGTCGATCTGCATCTATAATTGACACAGAGTATGCAATGAATATTCAACTCAACATTAAAATACTAAAAGTGACCTGGCAGGCCACAGCTATGAATTAAGAGTTTATAAATAGATCTAATGATTTGAACATCAGATCTGAATGGGTTTCTCACAGTAAAGACATCAAACAAAGGCAAGTCTTGCATCTCGTGTATTACGTAGATTTTACAGGCATATTCTTAAAAATGGGTACATAAGAACAATTAATGTCAGTAAAACAAGATCAACTTTACAAATCATGAGCCCAAAAAAGACAATGTTCCTTTAATAAAAAAAATCCTCCAAAGCGCTCCTGAGGAGGTTAAGGGTTCCAGTCATAACGTCTGGCTGGTGGAGGTAATGAATAACCCTGTCCAGAATTACCCCCCTGAAACACAAAAAAAGCATCCGTGAGCCACACAGATTTTCCACCAAATCCAAAAACGCAAAATAAGAATCACAGGTTGCTGGAATAAAGTGTGAAGGTTGTCAGACCTGCTGTGGTCCACCTCTCATGCTGCCCTGTTGATTGTGGGGGGGCCTCCAGCCTCCCCGGCCCCTCTGTTGGTTCTGTTGGTACGCAGCGGGCTGAGACTGCACGGACCGATTCCATCCATGAGCACCCTGCTGATTCCTGTGAGATCAGATCAGAGCAAACATTACGCACAAACACGCTCTAGGGGTCTCCGCTTCAGGAACTTCTTGGGATGTCATCTGCGTTTAAAAAGTGAGGTGGACCTTTAGTCCACACAGCAAAGTGCACTGGACAGTTTCCAAATAAATAAACCGTGAAAGTACATAAACTTCTGAACACATTCTAATTGTGCTATTACATAAGTGACGGAAATGCATGACTGGATATTATTTAGAAGAGCACAATAATAAAGACACATTTGAAAAAATAAATAAATAAAAAGTTCACCTTGAAAAGGAACATTAGGAATTTAAACCTTTCTTTTTTCTGCAGAACACCACAAATATATTTTGAATAACGTTTGTCACCAAATAACATGGGCCCCCATTGACTTCCAATGTATGGACATTTCTCAAAATATCTCCTTTTGTGTTCCACTTAAAAAAAGTTTAGTTGAACGAATTCATCTATTTTTTGACCATGAAGATGTCCAAAATATAACTAAAGCTTTAATAACTTTCCACATGACGACATGTCGCATTCTATTATCCCCGATGGATCGTATGAAACGAGACTCAAATTAAGACGACAAAGCAGCAAGATTTCTTTTTCAGGAACAAAAGCAGCTAGTTCCAGCGTTTGTGTAGGAGTTTCACGCCCTCGTCACGTGCTTGCCTATATAGCAGCAGGTCACCTTCCTCACATCTGTGGGTTTATAAAGACGAGAGCGTCGGACAGATCAGCATCCCTCATTACTGAAACAGGTCACAATCTTCCTGAGGAATCCGTAATCCTTCTGGTTCCTTGTGCGTTTCATTCAGCCGCTCCTGATCGGTTAAAGAAACTGGGCTCTAATAACTACTGACCTAAGGTGACACAGGGCCACAATGGGCTCCCGGGCCTGAAAACTTGAACCAAAAGAAGCTGATTAGTCTCTGAAGTGGTCTGGAGCCAGAATCAATGGCGGGTCTGTGCGGCCCCCGGTGGCCCCTGTACACAAGAAAAACTGAAGCCCAACAGCATTAGTGCTGCCTCATTAAGCCCTGCAGAACTCTTTAAGAGGACATTTGTTTGGTTTGCACACAAACTCAATCCAGCCCGGCCCCCACATGAAGAACATCAGAAACATGTATCCGAATCCGGACGGACCTGACGTGGTCTCTTATCGACTGGACATTCCTTATAATGGTTCACGTGACCCTGTATGCGTGATTCAAACATTTAAAGCTGATATTGACAATCTAAACACATGTAGGAACTAACACGTTCAAGTCTTACCAGGAATATTGTGATGGGTTTGCTGCTCTTTGTGGTTGACTCATCCCGGACTGACTGGAATCTAAAGGAAGGGAAAAAGACAAACGAGTTGCAGGTGAAATACGTTTGGTTTTATATCCGATTAAGATTGTAAAACGCATCCAAACCGTAAGATTTGACTGTTTAACATGCGACTCGTTCCATGTTTGTGCTAAAGACGTAAATTATGAGGAGAGACACATTTCCGATATTTTTAATGGGTGGAAAAAACGAAAACACCCAAGACTTAATGACCAAAAAGGCCTGTTTTCACTTTGGCCCTAGCAACAACGTTAAAACACCTTAGCAACCGGACGAGGATGCTCTGTTTACATCGCAAAACATCATGGAAACAGAATCTAGAGGGTTTTTTCTCCATCCAAGTGGTATTGTCATTTTTTATCCGTCAATTCATTAAAGAAGCGTTTTGCGAGATAAACGGTCTTCAAAATAAACGAAACGCAATTCATCCACCCAATTTGTATCTGCGTCTCACTGTAGGGAACGCAGGTTTGTGAGATGAACTGAATTGTGTTGTTCAGTAATATGAACGGGATTTAGAGCTGAGAGGGAATGGAAGCAGGGGGATGTCAAAAGTGGCACATTTGCATTTCTTGCCGTGCTAAATGAAACAAGCATTCATCAGCCGGCGCTGTGGCGAGCTCAAGTGCTCTAGGTTCCAGCGCTGCAGGTCCTTCACAAAGACAGACTTTAAAAAAGTAGCGAGCAGCTTCTTTCCAATCCACCGTTGCCAAGGTGATCACCAGCTGCAGGGCCCGAGCTGTTTGTTTTGTAGGGGCTGGAGCGGAGAAGAGGGGGGACAAAGACAAGGACTTCGGCCGAAAAGAAAAAAGCTGTCATTTACAAATGTGGGCATGAAGGTGAAGACATTACGAGAAGAAAAAGAATTCGGCATTTGGGAGCCGATGGGATTTCACAGCTTTGAAAGAAACGTTTCGGGGATCAATATGAGTTAAGACCTGCGTGACCGTCGCAATTAAAACAGAAAACCATTCGGAAACGTTTCCCCAATGTGTAAAATCGTACAAACTCACGCTCGCAATAGGACTACAGGATACTGCGAATCGCAGATAATGCTTTAAGATCCTTAAATGGAAATTATAAGCAACATACGTTGCACATTCTTTCTTCAACTTCTGGAAGTGAACAGCCATGTTTTACGGTCGAAGGACATCAAATCTTGTAATGTTGTAGCAAACCATTGCGATACACATACGGCAATATGCACGTTTGTGATATTACAATCATCTTGACATTGGACAGACTATCACAGAAAATCATTTTGCAAGATGAAAAATCTATCAAAACTTGCCTTTGCAATACGGCTACACGATATTGAAGAAAACATGCAATAATGTGTTAAACAATGTGATAACACTTAAAATTTGTAAAATAAATTGTAAGATTTAAAAAAAATTGCAAACTTCCGAGAAAAATAAGCATCACCACAGTTTCTGAAAATAAACAGCCGTGTTTTACTATCGGAGCACATAAAATAATCCAACCTGTTGGGATACGGACATTTGTCATATTTGGATATTTTATTATATAGTGCAATTCTGGTTTAAAAAAATATTTATGGCAAGTGCTTGCTAAAGAGGCTAAAAGAAACAAGATTTAATTTCTGTTGCATCACTTTCGCAATAAAATAAAATTTGTCCTTTGGCATCTCTAAAAAGAAACTGGGCTAAAAAGGTGAACAAATACACAACTTTTTGTGTGTTTACTGTATGTTTTTCAATGCCTTGCTCCATACACCTCCAAATTATTTTCCGCCGTAACGGACATTACGCAACAGATGCTGTCAGATACAGCAGACATTTAATTCTGCACCCAATAAACACCTCAGTGTGAGATCTAATGACCGGAGAGAGAAAGACCGGCCGGACCACCCACTTACACCCCCATTATCAGTCTCTAATTCATCCATGCTCATCTCACATCCCGCCAAACCACAGAAGAAATTACAGCCAATTCATTCATCTCTTAATAAACACCGACCACTGTCCACACACTGAATGTTGGGACGTTAAAGCCAGTTGACATAAAGCCCAAATAGGATTACGCATTAAAACACAACAGCAAATGCCGTTCTCATTAGCTTAACGCAGGGATTACGTCCTCACCGAGCACTGACGCACACACAGATGGACCCGGAACTCTGTAAAGAGTCTGTAATGGACCTCTACAGCACAGCTTATCAATATCCAAAGAATGAAGACCGTAGGACTGTAATATACCAGTAGGTCCTTTACCGCCAGCTGTTTTGATTAGAGTTAACAAAAGAGTTCAGCGCGTCTCTGGAGCTCTGCATTGATCTCGCACCGCAGGAGGCAAAGAGAGAGACATGGTGAGCTGGAGAAAGTTAATGAGGATTTGACACCCCGCCGACCACACACACCACTGATGACAGAGAGCACAAGTTACCATTATATACAATAAACAACCTCTGGACTGAAAAGAAAAAACGTTTGAAAAAACTACAGCCGCATCAGTCAATACTCTACATACTTTAAACACAAAAACATGAAACGAGAGAGAACCCGTCTTGTTTTAACTCTTTCTAGAATGAAAGTGTCCGAAAAACATAAAACAGTATACATTTATTCAAATTATGAACTTTTAGGAATAAGCCAAACATTCGCTTAAAATTTTTTACGTGAGATTCGAAAAGTCTTGAAGGAAACAAATTGAAGTTAACTCATTGAAAATCTCCCAACCTGATCTCACGGGACAACAAATATTTCAAGGCAGCGATTTTGCACGAAACCGTACGATGCGAATTGTAGAAAAACGTACGATTGTTCAAAAAACCAAACACAAGCATGAAGGTTCATCCCAAAACAGGAGCATCGCTAGTGCGAATAAAATGAGATCGGATGAATTCTTTCAAATAAGCCATCAACATCACAGATCTTTTATAAACGAAAATTACTAAAGACATCGTTAAATTGGTCCATCCGCTCATAGTTGATCAATTACATTTGTGTGACAACGTAAAATTAAGTAACAACGTGCAAAAAGCAAAGCAAAATAATGACTTTAACAAGACTATGTTGATTAGTCTATGGTGTGCGGTAAGATATGGGTTGGGCAAAACATTCTTGCTCAATATCGAAATCATCAGACATTTGGAAAGATCAGCTTATATGCAGCGTGCGTCTGCTTGTAAACAAAGTTGCGATTCCGGGTTGTCAGTCAGAACGCCGTCGTCTGCCCCTACAGAATGCACATGCGTCAAAGTGTGAACGCACACCATAGACTGATAAGACAGGAGAATATATCCATTAAAGTCATTATTTTAGTTTATTTTTCGCACAAAGTATTCTCGTCGCTTCAAATAAATTAAATTGAGCCACTACGAGTGGATGGACCAATTGAACAATGTCTTTAGAACTTTTCTTGACCTTGACAACAACTGTAACCATGATGTCTATGAGGAGGCCTTGAAATCTCTTGGTTGTCCCTAAAATATCTTTATTTGTGTTCCGAAGTCGCCAGGAGATCTTAAAACATGTTGAGCGTCATGTGGGTGAGTAACAAATAACACAATTTAGATTTTGAGATGAACTATTCCTTTAACTCAGTAAACCACCAGCACTGAAACCAGCAGAATTATTACCATCTTAAGGAAACTCATCATTTAGCTCTTTACACAACCATGAGGCTAAAAAATGCAAATGAAACCTCAGACATAACATCAAAATTGGTGAATTGCCGTTTCAAAAACTCCTGAATATTTCCTTTGATTGCCTCATTCAAAGAAACAGTAGGCCCGTTCGGGACGGTTAGTGGGCTGTACGTTTAATTGGAGGCTTCAGCGTCGGTCCGCGGCGCACGGGCCAGTGAAGAGCCGCTGTGATCAACGCCAACCCTGAACCTCCATTTGCATCAAGTGGCTGAAGGGCGGCTCCACTCGCCCACAGATGAGATTATTCATCAACTTGCAAATTGGCACATCAAAGTGAGCGTGGAGAGCAGCGCGGAGGAGAACGCACGTCTGTGGACAGATGCTCGATTTACTGACTCCGATCTCTCCGTCACCAAACTACTGAAGTGAACAGAGAGATGGGCCTCGACCAACACAACACCGTGGAGAGAAGCTTTTAGTGTTATTACTTGAAATAATATAAAAAAGAGCTTTTTAATATCAAGAAAACAGGCCGACCTGATAACTCAGAAGAGCAAGGGCAAAAATATCCATTCACTGTCCAGTTTTTGGAGATCAAGCTTATTGGCATCACATCAAGTCGCACAATCATTCATGTCCACACACAAATGGTGACGCAAATAATTTTTATATGTAATAAAAACCCCCAAACATGTTTGTGAAAAGTGTAACACTCACATTGGGAGGAGTAATTGCCTCTCTGTGATGAACCGTAGTTTCCTTGATAGTTTCTGGGGGGCGGGGCATTGCTGTACTGTCCGCCCCCATGATGACCTCCGCGAGGTGGACCGGATCCAAACTGACCAGGGCCTTGATTTCTGCTCACATGGTGACTGGAAATAAAAAGACACGCAAGCAACCACATTAGACACTTTAAAACAGTCAACAATAATAAAAAGCAAATATTCAGCATGATTGTTTTAGAAAAAGAACTAAGCTTACTTCAGCTTTCTGAAACCCGATTGGTCCAGGTGGGCTTGCTGGCGGTTCGGGTTAAAGCCGAGTTGAGGTCTCCATGGACCGCGGTTACTCTGTTCCCAGTCTCCTGGTTTCAAAACCTTGTTTGGGATCCTGAAATAAAAAACACAAATTCAATGAAAAACTAGAATGATACGTTTATCCTGTGTAATGTCTTTGATATAAGATGCAGTTCTTACTTTGCACCTGGCAACACAACAGCCCTGAAGACATAACCCGCTTCGTACTGCGGATCCTTGAACTTGATCCTGACAAACAGACATCACAGGTATTAAGCATTAGTAAACAAATTTAAAGAACGAAGCTTAGTTATTCAGCGCTGAGCGGCTTGTGTTCTGTATGCAGGAAAGCGGTACAGTAGAATTCTCAATCTTTCATCTCAAAAAGCATCACAACATCTCAGAAGATCAAACAGCATGAGAAACCAGAAAATATAAGCAGCACATGGTCGAGGTTTCAATGTCACAGACTAGAAACGCTTTAGTCAGTCTCTATAACCGAGACGATAAAATAATAAATAGGAAAATACTGACTGAAACTATACCATTGTCCTAAATAAATGAGTCGTAGATCATTAATAATATATAATTACAGTTTTATATAGTTATTAGACTATTGTTAAACTGATCATACGTTAACAATACCAAGTCAAAATCTAACAACACATTGTGAACTCATTTTATAAACAAAATATATCTGACCAATGATGAGAGCTGTAGCTAACGATTATTTTAGTAATTGAGTATTCTACCAATTATTCCATCGATTATGCGAGTATTCGGATAATAAGTAATTTTTCTTTATTAAAGAGCAATACTGAATATACAAGAGAAAATAAGACGGGTCTCTTAAATTGAACAACTGGTTAAATTTTTTGAAAAAATTAACTTCTTATTGCCGAAATTGCATACATTAATATTTTTGAAAACGAAACTCATTAAGTACATTCCATTGCCGTGTTACATTCACAATCCTATATAATACAAATATATAAATAAGAAACAAATACAACAGAAAGAATAATATCAAAAGGTAAAAAAATAACTTTAGCTTATGCGTTACGCAATAAATTTTTCAAAGTTCAGTTTTTTTACTATAAAAAGTAATATAACTCCACATAAAACTACTGTAGTTAAAAGGACTTTTATTTTGGCAGATCATCAGAAGAGGTTTATTTTTTAGTATGTGTTTGATAGCTTCAGTCAGTAAAATGTCCTGAAATAAACTCTCAGAGCAACACTGGAGATGAAGTTCATGTGTTCATGTCCTCATACAACGCAGACAAATCCATGAGAATCACGCCTGTTTAACGTACAGTTTATTTATTCACTCAGAGACACAGAACAGCCAGATGGCATGTTAAAAAAAAACAGAATAAACTTAATAAATTGAAGTCCTAAAAGTTTGGTTTAAAGATAAGGAACGTACCAAGCACAATGTTCTCGCACGGACCTCTGCCCTCGGTATATTTTATTATGCAGCGTCTATGTTTACATAAAATATCCAGAGTTAATGGGCTGTGTGCGTCAGTAATAATGCTCCGTGTGTAGTGTAGTCAAAAGGATTAAACAAAGCTTTTTGCCTCAATGATTTTTTGTATTCGAGTTACTCGAGGGATCGTTCCAGTCCTATCCATCACTTTAGAAAAGTTGTAAATGTGACTCTTACCCAATGGCAGAGTTGCTGGTGTTGTCTCTCAACATCGGTATGGGCGACTGCACCGGTCTAAGGAACAACCACAGAACAGATGCAGGGTAAGCTTAAGTCTGGAGTGTCTCCGCAGACACGACAAAGGAAACGGCAAGACACAAAAACGCATCAAGGCACAGAGATGAATGTTGTCTCCTTACTTATCTGGTAGAATAGGGTCTTCATCTAGATTTAATATACCTTGGATTCCATGGCAAAGTTCTGCAGGGATCTCAGTGACCTTGAGGAAAGAGACGATTGGAGAATCAGTTAAACCATTTTCACATAGGTGCTCTACAACGGAGCTAAAGAAACACCACAACGCCATACGTGTCATTTGTCTTTTGTGTTTGTCTCCGTGTTAAAAGTAGAGATAAATCAAGTCTGCACCTCATGAGATTCTGCAAGGTACAGTTCCCGAATGAAATCACACAGTGGATGGGATTTGCCCACAAACACGACATCACTTCCCAAACTGTTCCGCCGATCTGAAACAACCAGCAGACGTCATGTCACAACACAGGACAGCAACTCAGTTCAAACCAGACGCAGAGACCAATGACACCGCCAAACGAACGTTCTCCAGCAAACTCTTAATATTCAGCAATGCGTGTTCATGGCGATCAATGCATGTCTCCTCTTACTTTCTTCATCAGTCAGATCTGGATAAACATCATCCAACGCTGCTCGCAACCTCCGCTCTTCTACAAACGGCAACAAGGCGACACCTGTAAAGATGAGAAGAGCAAATTATTTCTCAAAACGTTTAATAAAGCGGAGAAAAAGAGGGCCCCATATAGCCTACCACAGTATACAAAGCAAAGGATTTTATTTTTTAAGGATCTCAAGAGTAGAAAAGAAACAAAGTCAGAACTGTTTTAAGAATGAAACGTTGACTGGTTACCCTGCCAGGCGTATTTCTTTCCATTCAGATCGATGGCAAAGTCATCGGGGTAGAAGTCAATGATAGAAGATTCCTGTAACAGACAAAAATGACCATCAGAAGAGAAAAACATGCGCCGATACAAAAAACTAACTGAAGAGACTTGAAATAAAACTGTAGCTTGGTTTAATACACTGCCGCGTAAAGACCGTTCTTTGTGTTCTTGGAATTGAGAAACGGGCAAGATTCTTTAGATGCTAGAGAAGTTTCAGTTTGATTATATTATAGAAAAATTGGATGTACGCATGGGCCAGAATAAGATTTTGACGACATGATAACCTGAAACCAAAATATGACGCTTTCACTCTGCGAGGGTGTTACAATTTCAGCTTTAAAATGTGTTCAATGAACACATTTGTGTCTGTGTAAAGAAAACCGCTTTTTCCCATTGAGCCGGGAGATAAAACGATATGCATCGATGATGCACATTTATCAATAACGATAGAAAAATTGATCGCTCCAAAATGAACGTGTGTATGATGTACGAACTCTTTAAGTGACAGTAACCTAATTTATTATATTAATAAGTTATATTAAGTCTACTTATTAACAAGATACAACATGAATGCTTTTTGAAAACTTTACGAACAGACAAAGTCTGCTAGGCGGAAACTTTTTGTTTGGTGACTTCTACTTGAACAATGTGAAGGTGCATTTGCTTTGGTTGTGTTATGTGGGTGCTGCTACAACGAGACCACAGACGACAAAGTTGTCGCGCAGTCCTGTATCATGAGCTTGTCTTTACATGACGTTATCTTCAGGTTCCGGTTCACTGTCGCTGTCCTCAGCTTTTGACTGTTCATGAGCATGTGTATGTTGTACTAGCTCTTTAAGTGACAGTAACCTTATATATTATATTAATAAGTTATAATAAGTCTACTTATTAACAAAATACAACAGAAATTCTGTTAAAATTGGGAAAATGTGATTAATATAGCGGTCGAAGTCAAACCACATTTTCTACTGGTCTTAAAAATGTATATTGAAATGTATCAGCAATTATCGATATCGAATGATACAAAATAATTTCTTTTTTCAGTTGTATTACCCAGTCCAAAATGAACAGGATATATTTTATTTTTAAGCAACGCAAAATGCATACCATTTTAGCTTTTCTAAAACCGTGACCCTTTCAAGCCGCGATACACCTTGAAACCGGTATCCGGCCCATGCCTGATGGCTGATCTATTTTGGTGGACGTGAAGGAGCGTAAGATTGTAATGAATGTGAATTGTCAATGTTTTAGATCACATTAGTTCAAAGAAACTTCACCTTTGTTTTTATGGGTACTTTAAAGGCGGGGTGTCCGATTTCCGAATTACGCTTGTTTTGAAAAGTCGGGCCGAGTACCAAAACAACCTTACAGCCAATCGGGAGTAAGATGCACAGGATGGATAAAACTGACATTTTAAACGTGCAAATGGAACCAGTTCATTAAATGAATTACAAATGTAATAACAGCGGTTACGCACAGGGTCTGTCATCAGGGCTCTCCATGTTGTCGGCAAGAAGTTTCCACTGGCCGCAGGAAAAACTCCCATCAGCTGCTCCAGAGGCTTGAACTACGGAGGAAGAAATAAGAGCAAACAGCCGTGATAAATCACCAGTCAACATATCAACAAGTGTGTTATTACCATCTATCAACAGAGCAGAGGTAGCGTCCCCCAGCGTGTCAAATTACCGGTTTGGTGTCTTTCTCGAAGTCTGAGAACATTCCCTTGATGTCTTTGAAGTCGGAGGCGAACGGGGCGTAATGAAAGGGAAAATACCACTTCCAGGACGCACATCCCTGCGAGATTAAAAACACAAGAGACACATTCAGAGCATCGGTCATACCTCACAAACATCTATTACTGAAAGACAAAGTCATTTTGGAGACGTCCATTAGCCACCACACTTAGGCATTTAATGTGACATTTACTAAGCAGTATTAACACTCCAGATGACACAGGGATCAGACCGTTTAGGTCGCTTTAATAAAATCCTAAAGAGAGATTTGACTTGGGAGATCTTTGAACTGCGGTGCAAAAACACTCTAAAAAAGGTAAACAATTGTCGCATACATCAAGTCTTTACATCTGTTAAAGTTGCAACAGAAACGACACTCGTGTGGGTAAATAAACATCCACTTTGAGATCTGACCCCCGCACGCACTTCACAATAATGCCCCTCCATCTATCATTCAAGCGCGCTTGTGTGTGTCAATCCGTGAATATGTGGCAGAAGGCAAGAAACACGCCTGACGCTGCAGAGAAAATCAGTCCCATCCCCGCGGGACGCTCTTATCTGCCGAGCGCGCGACGAGATCGCAGGCTGTGCATACAGAAAGCTGCAATTACTGCGGACAAATCCCTCTACACTGATCTCTAATCAGCCCAAGATCTACTGAAGAGAACACGACTCTAATGACTGAATCTAAAGCGGAAGATCAAGACCTGCCTTACGACTGCAAACAGAACACAAAGCTGTCAGAAATGATTTCCGATAAAGAGATTATTCAGGCTCGCTTGCTCTTATCGGAACGGGGAATGATGTTCACACTCTTGCCCTCCAAACGTAAAAGTCGGTCAATGGTGTGTACATGTGACTCACCTGATAATAATACCTGAGCACCCAGCACAGGCCCTCAACGTACGACATCACCACTTTCTTCCGAAACTCATCGTCAGTCTCGTCCACGTCGAATTTCGTTTTGTAATAACGCTGTTTCCAACCATCCTCCCATAACCTGCGAAACACACATTTATGTTTGTCTCGTCCCGAATACATTAAACGGAAACAAGGCTAACGTCTATGCACATGCACGACTTTGAGAAGTGCCCCGTGTGACTCCCGCTCCGTTAAGAGGCGAAGAGAAACTTATTCTCAACCTTAGGATGTTTTGACGGGGTTTAGAAATTCTGCTCACATAATCGTGGATGAGAAGCATCTGTGCGGTGTAACCTCTACAGCGTCTCATCAGGGACACACAGAAAACCTCCACGAATACCAAATGAACCCAGTCGATTCAGACAGCGTTAGAAAAAGTTTGTCTTGTTAATTGCAAGAGGACACGTGGATCAGGAAGCAGTCTTATAGTCACAGAACTCGTCTCTAGATAAAAGCTACATAAAAGCGCTGTACTCCGCTGCTGGTGGATGGTCATGAAATCTTTCTGAAAACTTTACGAACAGACAAAGTCTGCTAGGCGGTAACTTTTTGTTTGGTGACTTCTACTTGAACAATGTGAAGGTGCATTTGATTTGGTTGTGTTATGTGTGTGCTGCTACAACGAGACCACAGACGACAAAGTTTTGTTGCGCAGTCCTGCATCATGAGCTTGTCTTTACCTGACGTTATCTTCGGGTTCCGGTTCACTGTCGCTGTTCTCAGCTTTTCGCTTCACACCATGACTGTTCATGTCATCGCTGGGTCCGGCAGAGGTCTGCAAAACACAATACAGTTTTTAATTTAAAAAATCCAAATGATTTTAACATTGAACATTTTCCTCGTTCTTTTATTGCAAAGACTTTCGTTAATGGGTTTTGAAAACACAAAATGGCCAGATAGCATGAGACTATTTTAGTTCTCCTGCAAGCAAATGCAGAACAAAGCAAGCTACGTGCCTTTCCATTTTTCATCATGGCCCTCAAAGACTGCGCTGCTTCCTGGAAAGCACACAAACACAGCTGAAGGTTTCAACCAAGTGCATAAAACCAGCAAGAAACTGGAGGACTGAGAAATATGAAACTATAGAATTGAAGAAGTTACTGCACCTGGTTGCGGTTGTCTCTGTTCCCCTGCATCCTCATCTCATACGCTGACTGTCGGGCGTTCTGCACCGGCATCGATCTGCCTCGACCACCCAGAGCCTGAGGTGCGAACTGACCGTAGGGAACAAACGCTGGACCCTGATTGCCCTGAGAAGAGATTACGGATTTAACTAAAAAAACATGCCGCTTGTTCACGTTCACAGGATTCAGACACCTCTCGTCTTATACATTTTTATTAAAACACTACTGTTTTACGGCTGAGTAAAACTTCACGTGATTCTCTAACATGAAATCTTTAATGCTGATTTTTTATTTTTTAAGACAATCCACCCTTTCCAATCTAATGATTTGATAAAAAAATCTTTTTAAGTCTCTGGGCAGCTGTTTTGGTGTAAAAATATGAAACATACACATTTTTCTTTATTACTAGATTTTATGCAGAACTAACTAGATTTTATTCAGACAACATGAAGATGTCGCTTTGTTTAACCTCACGAGAAAATAACGTGTATATGAAATGTAAGTAATAATACTTTGTTAAAAAACATAATTAAATGTTCATACTTTTTGTGGATTGTCTTTTATTCACAACATGATTCTTCAACTGACATGTGCGTCATTCTATCTATATTATTTGTATGCTTTAACTAATACTAGTATTGTGAAAATATTACCAAGTGAGTGCATGACCTAAACTGCTGAATGGCAATAACATATGTACACATCATACAGAAACAAAGCTACAGATATACCCTCCACCATTATAAATCATATAATGAGTTGGAAACGCATTGGGTCTGTGCAGGGTGAAGATACAAACTATTCAACAGCTGTCGACTGAATAACATGACCTTGTGCAAAGCATCAACTCGCAGTAAAGGATGAGCTGTGTTAGCATTTCATTGTAAAAGCCCTCAATGTTGTTTCTTGTAAATTTGGTTAGGGAAAAAAACATACTTTCATCCGTTTCTTCTTCTCCTTCATTCTCCGTTTAAACCCCTCCTGTAGAAAATAAATACTCAACGTGAGCCCACAGCACTCCATTATTGTACATTTCCATATATGATTCAATAAAGGCCCTTCACAGAACAACAAGCCTGACATCGTCGTCTTTGCGCTTTTTAAAGATGTTGTCCTCCGCCACCCCCACGGCCTGCATAATGAGCTCAACTCGCTCCAGGTTCACAAAGCCGTTCTCTGTTATGTAGCCCTGAACAGAGTTAAAACAGACTGTATAAATGGCCTTTTTTCATTTCATATTGTGATTGTCAAGATGTTAAAAGAAAATCATTTGATCCTTGGATAGTGAGAAAAGAATGTGGTCAGAGGGGTCAAGGTTCGGCTGGTTAAAATGGCCTGGTCAGCCCCTGCTGGTAAGTATCTGTAACTACACCATTAAGGCACAGAAAGCATCTCCACTAACTTCGGTATGGTATAAAAGCCAAATATACACATGCAAAACATTGAGACGTTCTTCAGACTGACTCATTATGACATACAAACACACAGCATGAATATACAGGCACAAGCATTCACCCCAGTTTTGTGCACAACGTCTTTGTAGATGCCAACCAGTCGATCGATGGCGCCCTCTCTGTGTAGAGACAGACACAAGACACAGTCAGAATGGACACAGACACAACGGGAGAATGAGTGCAGTCTGTGCCCGCATACCTGATCTCAAGAGATGGTAAGTGGGGCAGGAAGTCATTCCCTACAAAGAAGCACATGAACACCCAGTCGTCGACGCTCCGCTCGAAATCGTAGGGGAATGGAAGGCTGGCCATTGTCAACTCCCTCTCCAGATACTGCAGAGAAACAGCACATATATAAATCAGACAAAGTGAATTTAATGTCAAGGGCTCCATTGAGGATCCAACTGGTGACATTAACAATTAAAATCGATAGATTGATCACATCATCTCTTGTTAAACTTGTAACAAACAACATGTTCATAGATTACTTTGCATTATTACATATCTAGCAATCACAAAGATGAAGTACGGTACAGCAGGATAATACACAAACAAAAGATAAACTAACATAAGATTTAACAGAAAATACCTCTCGTAACACAGACAGGCGGATGAAGATGAACTCCTGCTCAGATACTGGAATTGTGTCGGCAAATTCATCATGCTGAGAGAGAAAACACATGATCAGGTGACAGACTGCAGAAGCCGAGCTTCGGGTGGATGTAAAGCACAGGTGTCAAACTCAGTTCCTGGAGGGCAGCAGCTCTTCACAGTTTAGCTCAAACCCTAATCAAATACACCTGATTCAGCTAATCAACATCTTCAGGATTACTAGAAACTTCCAAGCAGGTGTGGTTAAGAGCTGGATGGAGCTAAACTGTGCAGAGCTGCAGCCCTCCAGGAACGGAGTTTGAGACCCCTGATGTAAAGGATGAGAGGGTGTGTTTTGTTCTTACCTCGCCCTTTTTCTCTCTGGCCACACCCTGACAGTCTTTAATCTCGTGGCCCATCTGGTTACACAGGGCACAGGGTCTGGGTTTATTGGGTTTAAATTCCTCTCTTATAATAGTGAAGTTGGGCTCATGGGTCGCCAAACCCAACATGATCAAATCAGCTGCAGAACAATAAAGGATTGTTTATTACTATTATAAGGTGTGCATCAAGTGTCTGTGCCCAAACTAATACGATGCATGAGGCTTTTTTCCTTTGCCTACAACATTTTAAAAGTTACCATCGGCTCCACAGAGACAGTGATGCGTGTTTGGGTCGTGGTTCGGCTGAGCTGAAAGAGATCAAAACAACACACATGTGAGTTTTTCTGGTACATTTTACAACAGACTGTTAAGACAATTGAGTCCGTAAAAAGGAAACGATTTCATAACAACAAGAGTTTGCACATCTTTACCTCTCTGTCTTCTGATGAAATCCATAATCTTGTGTTCTCCTTCGCCGGGTACACTGGCATCTGACAAAAACACCTACAGGAAAGATCTGTTCTCATTTTTCTATTGTAAACAGAAATTTAACAGCTGAACCGAGGACTTGTATGACCTACCGTGATATTATTCCATCCAGGGTCATTGGTCAGTCTGTCTGCCACGTAATATCTCAAACACTTGGCCAAATTATCCATAAACTCTGTGCCCTGTGAACAAAACAGAAAAAAATCTTGATGTTAAAAAACATAGTTTGATTTAGAAACAGAAAGTATGCATCATGCATTAAAATGACTGGTTAATGATGTATTATTTCTGTCTTTAACATCAGCTGACAGAGTCATGTTGAAATACAACAACTGATCATTTAAATCAGGTTGGGGATTGTTGTGTATTATGTCTTGTTTGTAAGCACTGAATAAGCAGCTCTCAGAAGACATAAAACAAGACATACAAGACACACTTACTGGAGTGATACAGTTACTGTCAAAACGCTCTTTTATCTCATCAGGTGGCAGGTAACCTCCTAAAAACACCGAAGAAAAAATGCAACTGAAACGATGAACATTTCAGATAGCTTCAACCATTAAAGATGCCGATAAAAAGAAAGTTTTAACATAGAAATTCATTTTCCATTGTTTAACCAAAGGTCGCCTCTCACCTCTCTGAATAACTTCCTCTCGGATTTTCTCTTTTTCTTCCACGAGCTCCACACCTTCTTTAGACGCCCGGAAACGCCTTGATCGCTGCTGGTTCATTTTGGCACGAGGAGCCTGGAAATACGTAACAGACCAAAAACACGGTCACTCAGTGTCAACTTTAGTTTACATGCTTTCAGCGTGCACTAATATTCTGTTTAGACGTCAAAGATGTTACAATACATACCACACCATCGATTGCCATGTACAGAACTCGTCTAGGTCGTACGATGTTAAACAACCTGTCGATGTATTCGAAAATGGCGACCATCATTTCATCCTCGTTTTTTGGTGCTGGCCTGCGAGACGGGACGGAATGTTTAAATTGAATGTCATTTCATTTTTATATCATCAATGCAGATCATAAGAGGGACTCACTTGTCTTCCGGATGTGTGCACGGGTGAATGATTCCATTCATGTCTAGATACAAGTTGTCAAGCTCCACTTCATTTGGGTTGGGTTTGCTGGTATCCACAGGAATTTTAATTCCATTGTACTCTTTAGCCTGAAAACCACAAATAAAAGGAGAAGTCATTTGGGAGGGAAACATTCTGGAGCTTCTACAAAGAGAATCCAGCATCATCACAATCAGAAAATGATTGTTTATGCAGCACGTCTTTGCATCATATTTTATCATAGGAATAATCATAACTTGCTTGGAAATACATTATAGAAACATAGAGAGTTGCTTACATAGACAGCAGTGTTAGGCATTGATATCTAAACCCTCGTGAATTGTCTACATAGTGCGCATTCATTCACACTGCATTAAAGACTCACTTCTAGTCAGGATGATGGGTCCTTAAATCATTTATTACAGTATCAGATTTAATTTTTGTGTTTATTTGTATGATTAGCTGCTCGTTTAGGGCTTCATATGAATGCTGTTTACTAGAGAAATGCATTTCTTAAGAGGTTTAAGACAAAGCCACACAGCTATACATTTACTTAACAATGCATTGGTTCAATTTAATTTACCTCAACTCAAACAAACAAACGAACAGCGAAAAAAAGAGAAATAGAAATAACGACCATATATTCACTTCTGAGAGAACAGAGCTAAAGCGAAGCTGGTTTTAATGAAATTAATAAACGTGTAAACGTAATAACTGTGAAATAAATTAAAAGCTAAATTGATGAGGAAATACGTTAATCGTCTCACCTTCTCCTCGAGACAGTGAACTATTATTGACGGATATTTCCGACTCAACCAGCGGAAAAAAGCGGGGACTCCCATCTCCCGTAAAATATCACACGTTCAAAGCAAAAACCAACTTTAAAAACGATTAAAAACAGCGAAACACGCAGAAAGTTGAATCAGGCTAAGCACACGGCACGCAGACGCTCGTGTACGATACCAAACAGCTTTGCCACTTCCGGGTCATCCGGAAATAACGTAGCGGCGCCGCGATTGCTGATGGGAACATTGTTTTTGTTGAATGTTTTGTATCTGTACTCTTGCTAGAAATGTATAATTACTAAATGGCAATAATAAAATAAAACATTATATTTGGTGCCGTAAAGTTGTGGCAAGAAGGGATAACGCTACATCCGGAAGTAATTCAAATGTATAAATAAGTACATTAGCTAAAACCTACCCAAAACCTAAACCTGACCTTACAATAATATAAAAATAGCAATTAACTGTTGTCAACGAGACAAAAATGATGCGGTATTGAAGTGCGCATGCCCAGTGGAGGTAGCTCCATCCCAGCCATAACAGCCATAAACATAAACAGTGAATTGAGAAATGACAAAGGAAATTATAATGTTAAGAAAATTATAAATAAAATAAAATTATATTTACAGTAAACCATAATATAAGTCAACTTTATGTTAGCAATTTTATTAATCTCTAATATTAAGCCTTTTTATTTGTGCAATTGTGTAAAGTAGTTAAAAACTTGACGAAGTTGTTTAGAGTCAGACCTTGTTATTTAATAAACGATAAAAAATAACAATAAGACATACAATTCGGGAGAAATGCATTGTGGATTATAAATAAAAAATGGCATTTTTTTATGTGGCATAAAATGGCATATTTTACAATAACAAAACAACAACAGTGTTGCCAACAGAAGAAAATATGTACATTTTAAACTTGATTTTCTCATTTTTTTCTTAAGTATAATTTACTATCAGACCATTTGGGTGTTATTATATAAATAGATTTATTTTAGCAAATACAAGTTTATTCATCAATTCCTCTACACATGGTGAGATTTCTGCACCTCTTTTCCCTTTCGAATGAGTGCCATATGGCAATATATGGAGATAAGTATTCAGCTCATTTCCCTCAAGAGCTGTTTAAGTCATGATGGAAATGCAGTTGTGCTTCTCTTCAGCTCAATGCATACATGAAACCAGTGGCACATGCATTAACGGAACCTCTTGTCAGATGTCCGTGCACATAGGCACCTAATCCACAGACATTTATGAAGATGCCTCAATACAACTCATTTACTCCAGAAATCTGCAATGTTTGGAAGTAGATAAAGCGCCTATATGATCAAATCAAAATGATAATATTCTCAACGTTCACAAATTGATGCAAAATAAAGTCTTTCTCCTTCCCTAGAGGAAGGAATTTCTTCAGTTTTCAAAATGGGTTGTGTTATATGTTATAAGTAAGAGCTGAAGATGTCATGTTTCCTCATATTTATTGACCATAACTCCTTTTAACCTTTGCTTGATAAGCCAACCAGAAAACAGACAACTAATCTAAAGTTGAATTTAAAGACATGTATCCGATATGAAGCTGACCGACATGTCAGGTACAGTTATGAATATTACCAGCCAATATGTTAGTAAATATGTAAGCCAATATATTAGTTCTGTTTATTTATTTTGTAAGAAGCTCTACAATGCAAGTACACAAATGGCAAAGACACAAAAAGTGCATTCTTGATTTAATTCTCTGTTTATCTTAACATGATTTGATAGACAATATTGACTTAAACACATGTGGCACATCTGTTAATACTGCATTGTAGTTGGTTTTTTTAGGTTACTAAAGGAAAATATTACACAATTAATTTGTCAATCATGCTATCTAAGTTCATAGACACAAAAACTACTTTATTCCAAATTTGACTGCATATAAAATTAACTATCAATATATTGACACAATCAAAAACTATCTTTAAAACAAATTAAATATTTCATTTTTTTTACTTATTTCGTTTATAATCGTCTAGATTTGGTCTAAATGTTTTAAAATTGCGTCTAGTCCTATAGGTAATAAAACAAACAATTTAGCCACCCAAAAATGTTTACGTTACCACCATCCCATTATGTGCCAATGTCGTAGTCTGACTGCCCCCGTGTGGAGGAAGACGAGACTGCAGGTAGAAGGCAGATGATTTGTATAATAGATTTCAAAACGATACTCTAGATGTACATAGGTCTAAAGAAAGTGTTTAAGTTTATTTGTAGAAAATAATCAATACATTTTTTATATTTAGGTTGCAACAGTGTAAATGTGTGGTTGCATTAATTAATTAAGAGCTCTTTATGCAGAGACACGTGATTATAGAGGAACACATAGAAACAATGGAAGACTTGTCTAAGTGTAAAAAAGAGTTCCTTGCTCAAAACCTCCTGAAACCAGTGTGGCTCTTATAGTTTTTCAGGATTAAACTGGTTTAAGCATTTTATTTGCATTTGCATGATAAAAGTCAGTTCTCATTGCGTTTATAGAATAACTAAAAGAACAGTTTTTGTATTTTCCTTATGTAAAGATGAGCTGTTGTGTCTATAGTAGAGAAACTGCTGCAGGCATTTAATATAGAGCCACTTTATTTCAACATTTTATGACTCGAAGACAATACATAGAACAATTATTTCTCACTTTTCCTTTAGATTGTTGTATGAAAGTTAACAGAAGCTTTTGTAAAATTTACACTCACATTCATTAACAGCCAATTTAAAGATTTAGGATTCATTAGCCACCAAATATGAGCTTGTAAGCAGTAAGAATAACATCATTTGCATTAAACTCACCCGAAACACTGAGATGTGTCTGAATATTCATCCAATATCCTCTTGTCCCTCTTTTGTGCATGTACAAGTTAGAATGCAAACACATGAAAAGCTGAGTTCGTAATTCACGCTACAATGGATCAATTTATGCACCCGAGGCTGAGAGCAGGCCTTGAACCGTGGGCCTTTTTCAGAGTGCCTTAGAAACGAGATCCACTCAAGATGGTTTTGTTTAGCGAAGATAATGAAAAGCAATCCAACACATCAACAACTGACATTCATATGCAACCACAATTAGCATTGTTATCCTCTAGCAGTGTTCTTCATTAGCATATCTGCAGATGCGTTAAAATAAACAAGTGCAATAATTGACACTGATAATAGCATCCATCATCATTATCATCATTACATAAGAATAGTTAAATCTGCACGCTTCGCTTCTTTCGCAGAGGAATGGTTTCTATTATAAAATAAGGACCAATTTGAAACTTTGTGTCCAAATCTAATCTTTTTCGACAAAACTGCATCTTCGTGACTGACCTGAATTCAGCGCATCTGCTTACGCAATAAAAACATACATTAAAGAGACATTTTGGCTTAATTGGGGGACTAAGGGGTATAAGTTTTGGATAGAAGAGGTCAGTTCGACCAACACCAATTAAAACATTTTGCTGTGTTCATTAACTTGAGCGAGACACGAGAGAAAAATATATATTTTTAAATCATCATGATGGATGTAATAGGTTTGAGTACAGACAGACTCAGTAAATGGTCAACTACCTGAATGGTACAAGATAATTGCTCCCGATTCAGCCTTCAGTATTTATGTCTAAAATGGGGCCTTTGCATTTTGGGATGGTGAATTACCTCAGTTTTGATCCACAATAAAGGTCCATTAAAACCAGTTTATCAAAAATATGACGTGCACCATCAGCACACAAGAAGTATGAACCAATTTATGCACGGCCAATTAAACATTTATCTTTAAGAAAAATAGTCAATTTGAAAGGCTGACAAAGAACCAAATTATAGTGACAATTCTAGAGCGTTGAAATGTGCAAGACAAAACCGAGACAGCTCTGATAGTTCTTTAGGATAGTTTCACAATTTATTGGTCATAATTTATCATAGTACTGAAAGAGAACCCAGACGGCAGTTGAACAAAAGACTTTATTTTAAAAAAAAAACCACGATGGGGCAAACAGGAAATGTAACAGAACAATGCCAAAACAAAGACTTCCCACAAGGGTGCAAAAACAGAAAACAAAAACAATTGAAAGAATAACTGACTTCTCTAGAAGGCAAGAACAGGGCAGAGAAGCACGAGCCCCACATCTAGAGAAATCGAAGGAACTAACCAGCAAACACAAGGGCATTAAATAGGGGTTACTAACGAGGGATAATGACAATGGGCAGGTGTGGGGAATGAAACACTAACGGGAAGATAGACGTGGAAACGAGGGGGGCCAAGAGACCCGACAGGAGAGCACATGGCACTAAGCAATCAAACAATGGCCATGTGCTTCCACACAGAAGACAACAAGCACAAAAGACATGTGCTGTCACGACCCTGTCAACAAAACTAGAAAAGACCTGAAAGGATCATGACATCATTAAAAAAATATCGGACTGTTGCGTTTGACCGATCATAATCCAAATCCAGAAAGCTTTTTTATATTGTGCATATTTATTTGAAATATTGAAATTCGCATAAATGTTGTATAACTTGCACGACTGCCTTGGATTTCTGCGGGCAATGTGCCGTATTGTTCGGACAACTCAAATTTATTTCTGTTGTATTTTCACAATTTTGCTTTGTTGCAATGCAGCTTTACAGTAAATAAATGAGAAAAACAGAAAAAAGATAATAAAAAATAATACAATTAGGAAAAATAAAATCCTTAATTTAAAGTAGATTATTTTACAAATAAGGAATTCAGAAGAATTTTTAAAAGGTAAGAATCTCAAAACATGCAATTCTGTTTCATTTGTAATGTGTTGAGTACACCGTATATATGGAAGCAAACCGAGAAATGGGTGCAGCAGTGAAACCAGGATCTTTCTCTTTTGGCTTAATTGAAAAGAGTGCGTTTGTAACGTGGCTCTAAAATGCTCTCGGTGCAGGCAGGACGCTTTAATTGGGCTAAATTGATGAGAATTGAAAGCACTCAGTTAAAAGCAAGACACCACATTGGCAGGCGGCCTGTTGTGCCCGCTGACACAAAAGAATAAGGGCCCTTACCTGCACATTAGCATAGAGATGCCAGGGGTGAGGATCCGCCATGCTCGCTTTAATAATAAACACATTTTCACGTTAGCCTCCAGCACAAGAGGGAGTCAAACATTCTCAGAGAGCGTTTGTCATGCATCTATAGGCTACTTTAGCTCATTTTACACACTCCACTCATAATACGGAGCTAAAACAGTTCCAGTCACAGTCTGTTGTACTGTAGGTAAAAACTCAACGCACTTTGTGCGAGATTTCATTTTGTGAGCAGACTATGCAAATAGACATAAGAAGAGGAGTATGGAAGAAAATATATATTAATAAAAAAAGAAAGAATCTTCGCTAATCTGGTTTGAGACATTTTGAAGATCTTTTATGACACACCAGAGAAGATGCATGTGAGATGTATTTTTCATATCATTTCTGATTTTTCTTTTTCATGTTAATGGACAAGTGGCGTGCACAGACCTCTGCTAGGGCAGGGGCTGAAGGACCAAAAACAGACTATTACTGGAACGTATACATTAACAAGTGTATCTTTACAGTGTGTAAACAGGTGCCATAATGATTTATTAAGTAAAAATTCAAACCAAAATAGGGAGATAAAAAATACTAGAAAATTGAAATTAAATATTGTAAACGTCTATTTTACTGAACAAAATGGTATGAATCAAGAGGGTGATCATGTTGAGTTTATGTTAAATTTTGTTAATATTTTATGGCTGTATTATAGATGGAAGGGATAACTGTCATGAAATCAAAGAAATGTAATGCTATATATGGCAGAGAATTGACTTGGACGTTTGACTTGGATTTCCGAAAACATGCAATTTAAAAGCATTAAAAACGTTCGGAAATTATTTTCCCCTATCAATAAGACATCACAAAAAACTACAGAATCCTGACCAAAACACATGTACTGATTTTAATTGAAACTACACTGTTGTCTACTGATACTGTATGTGATGGATTCTATTGGTGGGGTGTTTTCTGGTAGATAAATCCTATTGGAATAATGCCCAAAAACACACTACAGAAAGGAGTTTTGTAATGATCTCCATGGAAAAACTGGTTCATGGTGATATTGAAGTGAAAACCATTAAAATGTCCGTGATGGTTTCTATTGTCAGCAGGGATGTTAACATTAACAAACATCGCTACACTACAGAAGCTATACCATCATTTGTTTATTCGTGGGTTAAACTTTTTACACAAATAGTACCATATCATAAAAACGATGAGTGACTTTAGATTTATCTAGCAAAATTCCCATCATAATCAATTAAAATTGACTACTACAATATTAATGATGAATTTACTGACAATCGCGCACTTAAACTCTACTTCACCGGTGACTCATTTAAACGCCTCTGATTGGCTATTACGTGCCTAATCTCAACAGATCCGTCTATCACTGGCTGTAATGCTAAACCCTGCAAAAACGCGCCAGCTCATGCAGATCGACATATGATACTGTAATCGACTTTTTTGTTCATTTTCACACTTAATTTCAGTCGCGACAGTTAGTAACAGTACTGTATTAGTACTATATTTCGTTTAATTGAGCATGGGGCGATTTTCCCCATTTATCATACATTTGGGCGTAACATTATATTTGTTCTGTGCATCAAGTAATTTCTGATCTTGCCTGTAACTACTTAAAAAAAGCACAATGGGACATTGAGTTACCTTGAATTGATGCACCATAACCTGCACGCTGCCGCATTAGCGTATTATTGCGCATTTCTTCTTCTGTGAAGTAACTGACACGGAGAAGTTGCGCGCGCAACCCCGGAAAGAACCTCCCACTACTGCCACACCCCTCAGCGCAAATTTGATCGTAACATTTTTTGTTTGTTTGTTCTTTTCTTTGCGATGATATAAAGCTATTGTTATCTAGTATAATTATCGCTTTTATAAACAGTATCACTTTTTTAAGGATTACGAGAAGGGCACATTTACGTTTTGACAAAAGGGGCCTGACTCATTTTCACCGCCTCACCTGCATGTTTTCTTGTGCTTTCCAAACTTTCCAACTTTTGATTTTTGGTAGACTGCCCAGACTGCACAGACTGCTCTTCAGTCCAATATTATTCAAAGAATCAATGTGGAGATTTTAGCAGCAACTAGTGGTGAGGTTGAGAACTGCAACCGACGGCTTGCTCCACACCGCCCTTTTGTAGCACTACGGTGGCTCACGCTTTACAAATGCGTTTTTGCTTCGAGGTATGCATTTCGAAACACCCAGTTTGTCCATTTAGGGCTACTGTAGAAACAACATGACGCCCTCCATGTAAGGGGACCCGCGGTGTAAGTAGACAGAAATAGCTGATTCTAAGGTAATAAAAACATAATAACGCCTCATTATGTAAGGTCTTTATACACCTCCGAAGACATGGTCATGTATATTATATTGCATTTCTGTCACTAGATCCTCCTTATGATTCCACATTGCACCTTTAAAACATTTGTCCCGTTGTGACATAACACCATTGCAGGGTCAATTCAACAAAGGTGTCATTATGAAACGAAATTCTAATCCTTAGATCGCTGTTATATATTTTACATAACTATTTATATGGCTTCAAAAGAGCAATTATTTTATTACTCTTATTAACGAAACACAAATAATAGATGTGAATATCTGATGAGTTGCCGTCTTTTCTTTCTTTGTCTCGTATGCATGTGTTCCGGTATTGGCATGAAATGTATTCAGCAAGCAAGCGACACATTTATGAGACACAATAGCGCAGGCAGACCTCATTAGAACCCTACACATATGAGTCCAATTCATCCCAGCGGCCTAATGGAGCTTTTCAGAGACCCTCTCTAACACACGGGTCAAGTTCTGGCTCTTCGCTATAGCTATGGATCCAAAATGGGAACGAAATAGTCACAACATTTTTGGGGGGATTTTACCTGTACTGCAAAATGAAGGACGCTGCCAAAAAACACCTTGTAGTAAGTTAAATTTCTATTTTAAATGTATCAATGGTCATATAAAACTATAAAAAATGGTTAATGTAACTATACTACACACTTAAAAATAAAAGTGCAAAAAAAGGTTCTTCACAGCGATGCCTTAGAAGAACCATCTCTTTCTTATTTTCTTATGATCTAATTCAGATGTTAAAGGTTCTTCTACTGCATCTTAGGACCATTGAAGTTTTTTTTAAAGAGTGTATTGTAACTGTACAATCTTTGTTTTTCGAGCAACAGTTAAACACTCTCTGACGAGAAGAGATATATGAGCACAAACACTTTTAGCTACATACTATTGCTTTTGTAAATTGGGATGTCACGGTATCAACATCTCAAAGTAAGATAATACCTAATATCTATTGCGACATTTTAAAAGACCAATGAAGACTTGGAATTATGCCCCATAAGGGTTTAATAAACAATTATTGGCAATTGCGATGATGTACAAATTAACAATCCTATCATGTCCTCTTTCTTTATCCTCTTATCATAACTGTTGCTTTGCGGTATGAGGTATAGTGTGAGTTGGTCAAATTAATTAAATCTCCCGTTAAACAATAAAAAAACTGCACCAGCTGGAACTTGACAGAGGTTATATCCATTATATTGTTTTACTTTCCATATAATAAAGGCCTGGAGGACCAATCCTTTCATACTGTCATGTGACCATTATAAAATAGAGAATTTTGCTTTTGCGATACTATGAAATTAACAATATTGAAACATCTCAGTATATAACAAATGTACAAAGATTTACCAAAAAAAACAGTAGGATACTGTTTATACACTAGTGAAGTGAGCAAGTATTCAAATGTGAACCTTTAGTGTCTGATTAGGTTTCGTCTTCCACTGTTTCTAACCAGTGTTGGGGAAGATACTCTGAAATAGTAATGAATTACTAGTAACTAATTACATTTTCAGTAGAATAATTAGATTAAAGTACAAAGTGCTCTCTCCAAAACATATGATTTACTTATTACTAATGACTTTCTTTATCAACCTTGATTAGTTAAGTGATTCAAGGATAGACATGAAACGACTCTTAATTCATTCAAATAAATCATATAAAACTATAGCACTCTTATTAACTTATTAACAGTATTACAAATGTGATAAAGATACATTAATGCATACATTTTAAAGTTCAATCAACTCCAGTATTGTATACATTACACAGTATTTACTTCAATAACATCCAATGTAACTGTAATTAAATTACATGAAAAAACAAGAGCAATCCCTCACTTTACTTTTTTAAAGGAAAAATAATTTAATTTGTAACTAGTTACACCCAACACTGTCTGTAACACAAACACGCGCACAGCTTTCATCAGCTGCTATCCACACATCTCCGACCTCATGAAATGTGGTTCAGTACTAAACCCTCAAATACCTGCGGATGTTGGAGCAGAGCTCCTCTCACCCCGACTCATGAGTGCCTGCCCTCTCCTTTCTCACAGCAGAGCCCTCTGAGCCGTGCGTTTGATTGTGGAGACCGTCCCCGGGGGGCCGTCACGGGGCAGACCACCAACACTCCTGGCCGACAGACAGGGTAAACAGAAACGAACAAAAGCGCAAGGCACCCGAAGAGAACTCTTTGTATGGTCAGACTCGAGGGATTTCCATTTAGCCCGGCATTAGTCTGTTTCCTGTTGGCCTTCATCCACAAACCCGGAGCTACCCCTTTAACAAGACACAGGGCTCATTAGAGATAGATACCCTCACCCCTGATCCCCCGTGTGCTGCGGTTATTGTTTGCAGCAGGCCTGCATCTGAAAACATATGTTTGAAGACGCACATAAATAGAGGGCAGGTGCTGTGTGTGTGTTGTCGTTCTATAGTGGAGCTGAGCTCATCTATAAGGCCAATGAAAGGATCGAGGCGTTTCCTACAGCTGTGTGTGAAGCACACGTCAAAAGACGCTGTTTTCTTTAATGATGTGAGCTTTCACATCTGTGTCATTAAAACCAACGTGATTAGTGACAAAGACAAGCTTTATTTTTACTGTCGCTCTTACTGAGGGAAATATTCAACGTTGAGGTCAATGCTCACCATGAACATGAATGAAATCAATTGGCTTATAGAAAGATGTGGCGAAAAAGGGATAGTTCCAAAAATGTTAATTCTGTGATCTCGTATTCATGCTCATGTGGTTGTAAACCTGTATATGACTCTTTCTTTGGTGGAACACAAAGACATTTTTATAAATGTCTCAGTGGTTTTATGTCCATTCAATAGATGTCAAACAAGCAGAATAATGCACAAAAACACTAAATAAAACTACACTCCAAATCTAAAGGTTGTGTGCATGGTATGTTGGGCCCAAACTAATTTATAAAAGCCTTCATTGATTAATATTTTACACCGGAAAAAATAAATGTATTTTATCTTTAACTATTTAGATATTTGACTTCCCAAAATAAGTGCAAATGAACAGATGTCAAAATGTAGTTTTGATTGATTGATTTGATTCTGTCTTTACTCTCATATCGTTACTTACGGTCTCTCGGTAGATCTTTATACTGATATACTATATTTCTTGTGCAATGGAGTTCTCTCTGCATTCTGAATTAACCCATCAATATAAATACACTAGATAAATAAACACATACAAACAAATGATACAAATATAAAACTGTTAGTGTAGCACAATGACAGGTCCCAAAGTCCCAGTTTTCTCTCTTTCACGCACGCACGCACGCACACACACAGACACACACACACAATAAGGAAACAAACCAATACTATCAGTCGAAAACTTGAAATGGCTAATGGGGGAGAGAAATGAACAGAAAGATGAACGGGTGCGAGAAATAGTACATGTGTGTCTATTTCTGAGTATGCAGAGGAGAGGGAGGGTATGTGTATTGTGTGTATGTATAAGAGAGAGAGAGTGTGTGTGAAAGAGCAAGTGTGTTTGTGTATACAAGAGAGAAAGAGAGAGAGAGAAAGTCTATGTGTGTGTGTGTGTGTTTGTGTGTGAGAGAGGGAAACGATGAGTGTGAGACAGAGAGAGAGAGTTTATGTGTGTGTATGTGTGTGTGTGTGTGTGAGAGAGAGAGAGAGAGTTTACTGTTGTGTCCTGCAAAGTTTAAGGTAAACTATACACTCACAGTCAATAAATGTGACCCTGGACGACAAAACCAGTCTTACGTAACACAGGAACAATTTTAGTGATCGCCAAAAATACAAGGTATGGGAAACAATTCCTGATTTTTCTTTTAAGCAGAAAATCATTCGGATATTGAGTAAAGATCATGTTCCATGAAGATATTTTATGAATTTCCTACTGTGAATGTATAAAAACTTTATTTTTGTGAGTGGATGGCCTGCTACAGTGCCTCTCAATATTTAGCTTTTCTTGCACCCTCAGATTCCAGCTTTATAAACAGTTGTCGTGTATACTATCAAGTAGTTATCACTCCAACAATTCACTTCCGGCCGTGTCAGGTCGTCCATTTCAACCAATCAACAGTCTTTCCTTTGCTGAGGTCATGGCAGAATCTCTTTGCCATTGTTGACATGCAAGGATTAAGGAAGGTCCGGATGAATTAACAGGATTAACTGAGCACACATTATTGTAACCTGGGACAACATTTGCTGCTCAAACAGAAAATGAGAAATGAAACTGCTTTTGTCACAGAAAGCTCTTTTGTTGCTGTTTTGTAGAAAGCACTTTGTCTCTGCAGTATTAGATTATGATGAAAAAAGATAGTGTTACTCTTGTGAATGTGCACTCAACAACAGATGCCAGAGCTCTACTTAAAGCCATGTGTAAACGGTGTAAAAGTTCATCTGCCAACAAGACCGAAGTTGAAGTTGCCTCCTCAATCTGCTGAAGCTGGATGTAGTGTTGCCATGGTGATGATGCTGATGACGGATGGAGAGTGTTTGCAGGTCTCTGCAGAGAGAAAAACCTGTCTGACTGACAAACCACACAATATCATCATTAGCTATTAACACTCAAACGCCCACAGAGACGAAAACACCGAGAAGTGTTTAGAAAGACAGTTTTATCACCTCCATTATAATTCAGCAGACGTTTTTATCCGAAGTGTCTTACAAATAAGGGAGCATCTGTGTTAGTTATTGCATGAACAATAATTTTAAGACTGTGCACAGCTCTTACAGTTTAGACAATAAGACTCAAAGAATTGCAGTTCATTGAAGGAGATCCTGAGACAAACAAGAACACCATGTTACAAATGTAGGTTTCAATTAAATTCACATCTATTGAATGACACCCGCAGTTGTGGTTTCAAAAGGAGTTTGTTGTTTAAACGTACACGGGAGCACAAGCGCAAGTGGCAGATTTGTGTTGTGTGTCTCGTTAGTTCATCACGATGCCATTTGTGTTTTTCATGCCACTCACTTTCTTTCTCTGTCGTTATGAACCATCACCCCCACCTCCACCCCTCCAGTCAGAGCGTTTCTTATTTTCTCTCTCTCTCTCTGAAAGCTGAAAGGCCTCTGGACACCTGGAGGTCACGACAGTGATGTCTTCGCCTGACAACAGCATCCAACTGCAGCTCACGTTAAACCCGGAGACGGCATCTCTGAGCATCTTAATATGACCATCATCATTGTTACATGCCAAAACACATTTCTTATATTAAAGGATGGAAAAACTTGTCATTTACTCAAATTCTTGTTGTTTCGAACACTTGCAAGCAAGATATTCATATCAAAAGGACACATAAACACACAAACAATGAGACCTAAAAAAATGGTTGTACAGTCCAGGAATATCTTTTTTGATCAAAATAGGAGCATCCGCTCAACTGACACAATGATCCTCATTTGAATAATAAACTGTTTGTATACTCATCGCTTGAATGGATATGCGTGGTTTCAGTTCAACATAACACTACTTGAATAAAACACACAGGCTTAGACTGAATGATCTTTTATGCGACGGGGTTTTATTTATTTATTTTGCACAAAGGATCTCAACACTGAGCGGTTTTCACGAGTTTAGCTCCTAACAGAAAGGACGCAGTGATCTTTGCCAGTTTAAAAAACACAGAATTCGTCATTATTTGTTGAAGAGCCTCTTCTTGATTGTTTCCAGCTCATTCCAGCCCGAAATCCCTTGAAATCACACAAACACTTGTGTTGCCCGAGCAGAAATATTTCCTGCGCTGTAAATTCGAGGAGCATGTCAAGTGCGCTTCGGATCCGGCTCAAGGTCATCAGGGGCAAATTAATTTAGCCTCATTAAGGTGTCAATTATTCAAATCCGTTTGATTTGTGACGATGTGGTCACACTTTTGATTATACATTAGATGCAGACATGACTTTGTGCGCCTGAAGACGATTTTCAGATTTGAAGAATCTGTCATTGAGTCGCAGGTGAAGGTGTTGGTGGTGCAATCTTCTTTCATTAACTGTGGCCATCTTCACATCTGCAGACAAGCCCACACAAACAAACCCACACAACACTAACTAGACAATAAAGTTTTCCAGCCTGGAAAATTATATAATGCTCTGAGAAAGACACATCTTTAAGATTTCTCTTTTAGACACTTATCATCACTTAAAGATAAATGTTTGGAAATTATATATAGATTAAGATGAATCACGACACAATCCCCTCATAATCATTTCGAATAAATAGAATAAGCAATTATGCTAATATACATGCAAATATTATTTGTTGTCTCCTATCTTTCATTTCTAAGTTACTTTTTAATAAAGCGTCTGCTAAATACTAGTAAATGATTAAATGTATTCAACTAATAATTTTTTAATGTAAGCCTATTTTAGTTTTAAATGTTCTATTTTAACTGGTCACCTGTCAAAAATGTTACTCTACTTCTGCCCAAACTCCTGGGAATAGTTGGTTTTAATTATTTTTAATGGAGTTCTATTGCCACCTAGTGGCCAGAATTAATTATACCGCACCAGGGACAAGTTCAAATTTACATATAATTTACAGATAAAAAATACAAATTAGGACAAACATGAACAAATGATTTTTCCATGGACTTTAAACCCCCAAAAGATCTGTAGATAATATCACTTAATTTACTTTTTTTGCAAAAGAAACATACGGTACACAGACAACACAACCTCATCCAGAATCAGAAATAAATTCCACCTTGAATACACAGTAGTGTATACACGTTTATACTAACACCTTAAAAGAAGGCTGCCAAATATATTCGTGTATACCTATTTTGTGCTGCCAGAAATAAAAAAAGCCCAAAACCCAGGTAAAAAGGGGTCAACCACTTTCCAAATGCTTATAAATACAATGAAGCAGGTTAAGTGCTTTTACCTTCACATGATGCCACGAAATCCTAAAATACAACTGTATAAGTTTGACCTTCAAACGTCCTCAGGCCATTAAACCATCTATTTCTGACCTGTGTGACCCTATATCCTTCAGTGATCAAATCCATCCTCTCAGAACACTGCTTACACATACAGCCAGGAAAAAGCTACAATAATATACTGTTGGCCTTCAAAATGTTATTTTCACTGACTTTCATGTGTAACCTTGAGCTGCCAGGACTATACAAAGGTTGTGTCCTCTCTCAAACATTCCTTCTCTTTCCGTGGAAACTGCAGATGGCTAAACCACAGAAGCAATTATTGACATTTGTCATAAAGGTGGACAGTGTATTTTTATGTATAAAATAAAAACAAATGTCAAACAGAAGAACAACATTAATTAAAACAGTATTCTGATAACTCTATGGAGTAAATGAATTAAGCTCTTGACATTATCGTATAAATTAAGTTACTGTACAAAGAATGATTCCACAATCACAAATAAATAAAAGACATGCGATAGAAAATATAAGAACATATGCTAATATGTAAATGCAAAAATTCGATTATAATATGTGACGATTCAAGTCGGTTGAGATGTAAAATGAACCGCAATACATGTTTTGAACAGCAGGGGCCGCTGTGTTTCCTGCAAACTTGGAAAATGCAGATATTACTTAGTTTTTTTTAAAAAAATTGTAAGAAATGTGCAGCATTTAAGAAAACTGAAAGGGCAGCGGAGTCAATCGTTACATCCCTACCCATCATGTAATAAATAAAAAGCATGGTCATTATTCTTTCATTCCTGACAGTTTCAAGTACTCTAGTCTCAATTATAAGGTAAGATTAGGACTAAAATATCTTAAATAATTTTAAGACTTTCACAAACTTTGCTTCTATTTCTAAATGTCAATGTAGATGAGCACCAGCAGACCCGCAATGTGTTCAACAGATGGTGCTGTTGTTCAGTCTTATTGTTGTGTGACCTATACATACACATATGGATTATGTAGGTATAAAGAGAATTCTCAATAAAGTATATGAATTTATGTATAATACAATAACACAAAAATGTACTAAACATGGGAGTTGTAATTGTATACTAATTCTAAAAAATCCAAATGATATATATATTTTCTGACAGCCGAACTGCATTACATCCTAAATGTTGTGTTTGTTTAACAAAGTGCTAGAAATTGAAACATTTGTTTGTGTTCATTTTAAATCTTTCTGCATGAAGTCAGTAAGTTCACTGTTAAAGGAACTTTAAATACTCCAAATACAGTCTTTTGAACTTTTGTTCAAAGTGTGGTTTATTTGTCACACTTTTTAAAAAGAGTATAAGGTTCAACTACAAGGTTAAAGTAATGTGGTAACAACAGAGACAATCATGAAAGCATTTTTTATTATAAATTCATAAGGGCACGAAATAGACGATGTTAGAACAGAAAATGCTCTATAAAATGTCAACACAGCACTTGCATTTCAACATTCAAAGTCAATCAAAACACACATTAAAACCAGTAAAGAAAAGTAACTTAAGTATTGTCTCCTATCAGCTGCTCATTCTTCTTTTGAGCGTGTTGAATTTTATGTAAGTTGTTACACTGTCAGAAGCTGGACACGAGTTCACTGTGGATGGCTTGAGGGATCACAGCATCTTCTTGATCTGGAGAGATAGAGGATGGTATGATCATGAGAAAATGTAATACCTTTGCCAAAAAGGATTCACCATACTACACAATTTATGAATAATTTACAGCGTTTTGCATTGCAAGGCTGATCATTTAATTGATCAGAGGTGGATAAATGATCAGCAGACTGCACTTTTGACAACCAGAGATAACAAACGAAGTCTGGACTTTTGGATCCATGGATATCTTCCCTGTAAGACATCCTCAGTCATTATGTTGCAAGGCCAATTACCGTACGTCCCATTACTAAATGAACTGAATGATGTCATAGCTTAACTTTATTTGAGCAATTTGGTTTGTTTACCAAATTTGGTTTGCTAACGTTGATCAGTGGTGTTTACCATTATTCAATAGTCAACATAGAAAGCCAGCATTGAAACTGCATCTAAATGATCGGCCTAGATCATTTATTTTGCATTTGTGTGTGAAAAACAGTATAGGAAACCTTACAAGAAATAAAATAAACACAGAGAAACGAGCATTCCGTATGATTGTTTAGCTTTTTTAGCTTTAAAAAAATGTCATATTCAACAACAGTATTCCACAAGAAAAAAAACATAATTTTTGCCATTCCTATTATGACATTAAACAAGGAATTTTCTGCTCCGTTTCACTCCTTGCTGCTTTGTTTCCAGTGTGTTTCTGACACCAGTATGGGCGTGCAGCTCGCAGTGACGTTACTGTGACGTCGACACTTAAATGGTCTCAAAATATTTAACGTTATCACACAGACTAAAAAGATCTTCTTGACACATCCTGATCCATCCCAGAGTCCTTCATGATGATCCAATCTGTTGTGTGTGGGTATCAAAAAGTTCTTCCTCCTAGTTAAACTATTCTTGTTTATTCTTGTCTCGTTTCAACCTGCACTAAGTGACCTCCTATCACCTTTTCTAACCCCAGCCGTTGTCATGAGTTCATGGGTCAATGCTTACAAGGGTCAAAGCACTATGGCCGTGTCTGAAATCACCCTTGATACCCAATACAGGGCACTATTTAAAGGGATCATACATATTGTAGTAGTGTCCAAAACCACATTGGACGTTATCATGTGAATAGGTGCAGCTTTGAGCCCTTAATTCTACCTTGCTGCCATCTGTCATCAGCGCCGCCATATTTGACCGGGCAGATTGCCTGTAAACATAAGTAAACGGGCGATGCAGGTTTTTAAGAGGCACATCAACATTAACGGTTCTCACTACCAAACATCGGACTCGTACTTGCTTTTTACGCATTCCTGCCTTAAATCCATCCTCATCTCAAAGGTCCGGACGCAGTAAACGTCCTGTCACTGTGCTTGCACTTATTCACTCCCACAATGCACCAGGAGTCTCGCGCTGAAAGAGTTCCCGCCGCCTCTCTCTTTAGGCTAGAAGGGGATAGAGCTACGCCGGAAGAGATGCACAAATACATTTAATTAAATATCATAATCTAACGCATAACCCAACCCTAAACCTAACGTTAACGTTACGCTGGGTTTTGCTCACCTCATATCTAAATCACAGAGAATGTTAAGAGGACAGTGTTGTTATTGGTTTACACCACTAGAGGTCTATGGAACCGACCAAACTGGGATTCAGGACAGGGGCTCAAGTCTCATTGGTTTCGGTCTTTGTGGCTGTTGCAACCTGCTTTTACAGCAAGTGTCATTCTCACTCTGCCTGAAGCATCCCAGCATGCACCTGGCGCCTGCTCAAAGTGTCTGGCCACGTGCCACCTCAAATGGCTTCTTTTGTCAAACAACTCTGATCCCCTGTGAGAAAGAAGCTTACAGTCGAGTTTGTATCATTTGAATCCGATCTATTTACAAACAGGTGTTTTTTGAGTTAAATTTTTTTTAAATATAAACCAACTTCGAAATTGAATTGTGAAATCTTGTGAAGTCTTGTTGATCTGATCTAATTATTACTCAATGCATTATACTTAAAATTTTCCAATCATAGTGCTCGGATCCCGATAGTTGCCCCTTGCGACTGTATCTGACATTATGCTACAATTTCTCAATTAGCAGATGCTTAAAGTGACTAATAAGGAGCGCTGTTATACAAATGAGAAATGAGCATTAAACACAGGAATGAAATGATCATCTTAGTGTCTGCTGTTGATTCCTCACATCATGAATGTAATTTAATTGTAGTGGCGTCGACAGGGCAGGGCGTGGAGCTCTCTGTGGGGTGTTGAGGTGTGTGGGGAGGGGGCGCAGGCGGTCTGATGCTATCAGGCTTTGGCAGAGATCACATCTTTGGCATGATGCGCCGTGAAGAAACCAGGTGCTGTCTATTCATTAGCCATGAGCGCTGAAGCTGCGGCCAGACAGACTTACTGTGAAAACACATCGTACATCCACATTCCTCATTTGTTTTAGTCTGTCAAAGCAGTCCGTTGGATCACAAATTCGTTTTGTTTTGTATACTGTGTAACATATGATGTATTGTATAGGTCTGTCACGATTATGAAATTTGGCTCTATGAGGTTTTGGTAGGCTGGTTTTCACATTGAGATTACCTTAGATAATTTTAAATTGTGCTATATGTTTTTTGTGTGTGCTTTAAAGTTGTTCTAAAGGTGGTTGTTGGTACATTTTACCAGTATTATCATACTTTAGTTTCAATAAAATATGCAAAATGGAGGCACTACAGCTCGCCCTTGTGTCTACTATAGAGATGTGCAATAATTGCGATGATCTGAAACCATCCTGATGAAGTCAAACAATCGCGATTATTTTATAATCGTGACAATCCTTGATTGTAACGTGATATTGAAAAGTGGCATTTGTGACATCTAAAGAAACATTGCAACTGCATTATGATCAATTATGGAGACAATCCGTTTTTGCAATACGCCCAACTCGTTTTTTCACAAGTTGAACATGTTAAGCATGAGAAGACAGGCCGTTTAACATTGTAAAGAAGTCAGAATGCGTGACACATCGTTGCAGAACCCCTTTAAACTGTGATTTTGTTCTAACTTTTTAGGAGTTACTTACCAGTTAATTTAGGTTTCAATTACAGTTTTGTCATAACTAAGGGAAAAACTCCTGCTGTTGCTGTAATGTACCTCATTGTCAACCTATTACATTTTACATTTGACCTATTTAAAGATCATTTGTGAAGGCAACTGGTCAACCCTGTTGAGCCAGATTCTTGTACTTCCATATACAAACGTATCTAAACAACAAGCTGAATAATCTCATTATTAAATACTATAATTGTATTCCTGCACTCTACATGTCAGTATACTGTGCGCTTTTACCCAGTTGCAGTATTTTACGGTGTTTGTATTCATTTTTCCTAGTCATTTTTGTCCAAGCCGCTGTTAAAACGGGTGCAAACAAATGGGCTGGATCTCGCAGGTGCGGAGCAGGTATTGACAGAGTCTGCTGTAAAAGTGTGCTGTGTTTAACTACCCTGATTTCTGTGACCGTGTGTTCCTGTGTGTTCAGGCAGATGCTGAAGGAAGGACAAACACAGCAAGACGTCAGATGAGAGATTTACTTTCCTCTCTGTCACTGTATGAGGTAAAATCAGGACAAAAGCGTGTGGTGAGCGAATTATGTTTTATTAATTGATTTCAACTCTTGCATTAGGTAGATATATACCTAATACATACCATATGTACATTAAAAGAGTTCACCTTCAAATTAAAATTCTCTCATCATTTGCTCACCCTGTTGTCATTTTAAACCTGCGTGATTTCTTTCTCCTGCAAAACAGGAAAGGAGATATTTTGAAAAATGTATTTCTATTCGACCAATGTTACCAACATTTTTCAAAATATCTTCTTTTGCGTTCTGTGGGAGAAAGAACGCCACACGGGTTGGAAGTGATAAGAGGGCATGTAAATCATTTTCATTTTGAGAGCGATTGATTCCTTTAATGAATAGCCGCCAAAAGACTTTGTCCCGGCCTTGTGATGAAGGGGCCAGCTAAAATCCTTTATGGTGTGTTGTCTGCTCATCAGGCCCAGGGTACAAGAGACCAACACATAAACATTTTGTCATCCCAGGCCTTGTCATTTTTACGGAGCTTTATATGATGTTTTTAAAGACAGCCCTGAATGAAGCGCCCGTGTTTTTAATCTGGAGATTATGTTGAGGTGGGTCACTCTCTAAACCCTGGATTAAATATAATCCTCCCTCAAGGCACAAGCAGCTAGGAGGTTGATTCTAATTGGCTTGGTTTTTGCATAACCCATTAAAAACACATTTTGATTACTTTCATCTGCGTTTATACGCACGTAACACAGTGATATGGAGAAATATAGTCTGAAGCCTTCCGCTTTGTCGCATTCATCGTCCGCATTCATGATGTCAATGAACATCCATTAGAGCATGTGTGTCAATGAATTATTTATCTCAGACTGGCTCCGGGTCTCTGTTTATGTTGCACGCTGTTTATTCATGTTGTCCGAGTATGTAGCGTTACACAAGATAGTCTCAACCTTTTAAAAAAGCAGAGAGACGGATGTTTAATGGGTGATAACGTTTGGGTTTGTTTGAGAAATCTCGAAAGACATTAATGTACACACACACGTGCTGTCAGTACTTTCTCTCTCTCTGTTAATGTTATAAGCGTGTGTTTGTGTCATGCGGGTGTTTCTGCAGGTACAGTACAGACACATCCAGACATTAAGCAGACGTAACACGCATAAAGAAGAAAGACGGATGATTGATTATGAAGACGCATACCTCTTTGATCAGAGATGTGAGGATCCATTACCAGAACTAAAATCTGTTTCTGTAAGACTTGCGTCGGTCTGTCGATCCGTCCGGCTGTTGACGGCACTGCTGGCACGCTGCCGCAGGCTTCGGCTTTAATCTCGACTGATTTCAGGTTGAACACGCTCTCTCACATCCTCTCAGATCTCTGCGGGCCATCACACGGGCAGATGGTCACCTGGACCTTCAGTGACCTCAACACCTGTAGCGTGAGACGCCATCGGCTCACTCGGGTTATTTGTTGTCACAATTATTTCCCTTCGTTTCATTTCAAAAAGAGCAACATGTTGTCAAGTTTGTTGGCAGATGGCGTTAACAGAGATCCACACAACTGGAATGGGCCCAAATATTGTCATGGATGTTATCGATGTTGAGGAGTTCTTCTCACTGTGCATTTACATTTAAACCCCAGATAATCCAATGAAGTCACTCCACGCTGAGGACTGGTCACATAAGACTGTACTGGTGATACTGGTTTAGAACAAAGCTGGTATTATGAACGGCCGTCTTAGAAACGGCACAAAATAAACTGATATCTATAAAAAATCATCTTTTAAAAGAAATCTGTTTTCACGTGTTTACATGCATATCAATAACCCGGCTTTACGCAGAAAACTGCATTTACTTGGAAATTCGAGACTTGGGTAGAGTGACGTCACCATCGAAAGTCGTCTAGTTATTAAAAATACCAAGGAAATCAGTCGAGATTTTTATATCTCTTCTCGTGTCCGAAGTACCTGCAAATGCAACAATTGTTTTTCATCAACTGCATGATTCGAGAGCGGACTTTTATACGTTATCTTACTGTTACTTCCGTTTGGGACTTTTACTATTGTGCTGTCAGACATGTGCACATAAACAAAACTGAGAGAAAACCAGTAAAGGCGTTTACATGCGGCGCAAAATCTGAGTAATTGGCAAAAAGCTACCTCTGCCGAGCAAATTTTGCTTACACCGTTTAGGAGCTTTCTCCGATTAAAGAAAACGTGTGTACATGACCTTGTTAGCAATTTATTGAGCATAATCTGAGTAAGACTGTGCATTGAAAACGCACTCATTGAAGAGCTAAACCTATTACTGAACAGATTCATGTTTTATATAAAACATCACAACAAAGATGACTGTGTTGTGATGAAAATGTCATTATTGTCAAGTTTTGTTCTGTGAAAATCTACAGGTTCTGGTATAGTCATCATAAGCAGCAGTCCGTGTCAACGGTCCAGAGGGGTTTCAGAGACGCCCGTCCGTATTCCCACAGTGATGGTACAGTCTGTTCACATTATCAGGTTACAGAATCCATGGCAACATGGGACATGCTGGTATTCTGGGATTAGGCAAGACCAGTTTTCCCTCACTGTTATTCTTTATATTCTTGAGCAGTGTTTGCTTTGTCGATTCTTCTTCTTTTTATTATTGTTATTATTAGGATTTAGATACATTCCCTGACAGTACATTGCTCAGCTGTCTGTGTGATGTGTTTCTCTGTGATGGTTGTTTTTGAAGCATTATTGATTCAAAATGAATCTGTAAATCTGCTTTGTTTTAAATGTTCATCAGATGTTTGTATAGATGGTTTCAGCGGCAGCAACAAACAAGCGTTACGTTTCCCGAACTTCCGGTAGACCTCCTCCAATGACTGTTGAGTAGTTTTAATTTAATTAAATACAATTAATATACAATGAAATATGTTTTATGTTAATTAAATATATATATTTTTTTATATTATAACCAAACACAGACCTGAAGTCCAAGGAAATCATCTATAAAAAATGATATAAACACGTTTACTACGGAGACAGAGTCTGATCATACACTTCTGGTCAAATTTTTGGCTTCATTTATTATTTTTGTCCCCATTTTATGATAATAGTAAGCTTATCAAAACTATGGAATGTAAGTATGGATTATGTTGTGCCAAAGATGAATAAACCAAAACCGTTATATTTTATCATCTTCACCCTGAGATGATTTAAAGCAGCGTTAAAGTCCCAGTGAAATAAAAAATGACTATTCTTATCATGTCATGAAATATTGCAGCTTTTATAGTAAAGAGCTTGTCAATGTGGGTTCAAAATTCACGTACTCTCATAATCTTCAGTTAAAATCTGAATATGCACTTCCGCCCTGAAATGACGTCTTTGGCGGAGCATCCGTTAACCCCTCACCTTCAACTGACAGTCAGCTGCTGGTTTCATTACAAAATGAGCTGTTTTTACACATCCAATCAATTTGCAGTGAAAAACGCAAGCCACGGCCACTAATTTTCTCCATTGAAATTCCAGGCTTGTTCGACGTGATGCGGTGCCGCAAGATCCACCAGGCAGATGTCATCAAAGTACCGCGAGAATGGTTCGAAATCAAACTTTTTATGGTTTTTCGAATCGCTCTCGCGGTGCTTTGATGTCATCCGCTTATCGGATCTTGCGGCGCCGCATCAAGCCGAACAAGCTGGAAATTCAATGGAGAAAATTAGTGGGCGTGGCTTGGGACACTGGGACTTTAAAGAAGCTTTCATAGGCCACATTGTATTCATTATTTGATCCAAGTCAGATCTATAAAAATATATATATATATTACTTATGCAATCAAAGATTTATGTGTTTACATTTTTGTCTACCAAAATCATTTTAAACATTCATGTTCAGATGAAAATATTTTTTATATCATGAGAAACATTTGAGTGAAATGACCCTACATTTTAGAACAGTAGTATATTTAGGATCCAGATGACATCAAGATTGGGCTCTTGACTTGGGCTAGTAAAACACACGCAAAAAAGTAATTCTTCAGTACTCAGTAAGATTTGAGTCTTGAATTTGAATATGTTTTGTCTCTTTATTGGTTGATACTGATTGCTCATTAGAGACTGTATGGCGTTTAATTAAAAAGCAATTGCGTGTGTGTGTGTCTTGAACTAATTAGGAGAGCCAATTACCCCAAACTGTGAGTGCGTCCTCCACCCGGCCGGGCGAACAATGGGCTGTCTGTCAGCGACCGTGTTGCCCAAGCATAACAGATGCGTGTGGACACCGCAGACAATGGCGTGGCAGGATAAGTGGGTTCCTGATCTCAGAGGTGGTGTTGGTGGGGGGAGAGACGGCAGCTTGTGTCCGAGACGCCCGTGAGGGGCGAGGGAGGACTCGGCAGGACCAGCGCGGTTTGGTGAGACACACTCTCCCTCTCTCTTTTACGCACACACATACTCTCAGACCTGTCATGGCCCCTACAGAGACAGACCCTGCTGATCGGCCGCTAATGGACATCTGCCATAAGTGCCTCAACCCATCGTGCTGATGAGGGAGAGATTAACGTGGGTTACGTGTGCGCATCAGAAATGATTCAGAAACCACTCGGTCGAGTGGAAAATTCCCCGTATGAAGTAACATGATGTCCACGAGGGTGGAGATTTCAGCAGGGATGTGTCAGGTCATCTGTACGGTTGCCAAATTTCAAATTAGCGCTGATTTTTCCCAGGACAGTGCTTAGGACTTAACCAATGTTGAAACCGTATCAGCTGCCGGAATGTCATATATTAAGCTGGTATTAAGCTGTATATTTTGGTGAAATGAATGTGTTGTCCAAGATTCTCATGGTGATCTGATGGCTAATTCAGACAATCTCAGTCGTGCATGTCAGTATGATTTGCTTTCTTCCCAAGGAAAGTTAGCTTCATTTTTCCTTTTTTTAATAGTCGTATGTCACATCATACGACATCATACGACACAAAAAATCACCTCCTCATAAGTTAAGTTTTCCTGTAAGATCGGGAGATGAAAATACTTTTTCCTTCAGTTATGAAAACAACAACAGTAACCATTTTTTATCATTTCATCTGTTTGCCGCATTAAACCTGCAATCGGTAACTTTCCTCTCTGTCGCAGGTTGATAAAGTGAAATTATCTTTACGTGATGATGTCAAATTAAGTAAAACAGACATTTCCTGCAAAATCTCACCTGATATCTAAGATTATAAATCATTATTATAATCTAACAGTTAGAACCGCTTAAGGAAACATGAACTTTGTTTTTTGATGTGTACTTTAAACCCGGATAAGTTGGCAATACTCAAACAAATTAAGGCAACTCGTTCCCTATATTTTCATTTGGTTACTTGGTTCAAGTAAGCAGAAATTTCACATTTTGATTACTGTTTAGTAAAAATGACTAAAGTCTTACTAAGTATGACTTAAATATTTCATTCATCCTTCTCATGAAATGAAGTTGACAGAATTATAAAAAATAAGTACACCAAGTCGCATTTTTAAGTTAACTAAACTCATTTTTTTATTCCTTAATTTGACATGTTTCTTAGTCTTGATATGCATAAATGAAACACCTTAACTTATGCAACCCAAAATGAGCAAGAAGAGACTGATCTCAGAACTGGCATAGCACAGTCATTCCACACCGGTGACACAACAAATTTGTGAAAAAATGTGTTCATGGAACTTAAAATATTAAGTAAGTACAACTTTTTTTTTAAATTAAGTCTTTAAAATGACTTAAGATGTTGTATTATTTTGAGCATTTGGGTTTACAGTGTGCATGCTCAATAATTATTAGTTTATTTCAAGCAAAAAAAGTTAAAGATTGCATCTTTAATTGGCTAAATAATCGGCCAAAATATATTGTGACTGACACTTAAACTATAATAACCCCAATTATCTTAGTTTAATTGTTATTGACGTGACCTCACATCTGAATGTCAGGCAGAATGCAATGCAATACAATGTGACAAAAACACTCCGCTCGTGTGTGTGTGCGCGCACTGAATTTTCTGGCCCGTGTGTGTGTTTCCTGTCAGGAACAGCGTGTCCGTGAAGCATGTTGGAATGACATGTGTGGACATGTCTGCGCAGAAGCCAGCTGCCTCCATCAGGTGCTGCCGTGTGGCTCTGACTCGCTGGCACCTTGAGCCGCAGGAATCCCCCGATGTGCACAACTCATTATTCACTTTTGTCTGTCTCACCCTTCACTGCCAGCAGAGCTCTGGGATTCTCTCTCTCTCTGAAATGAAAATCACTGCCATGTGAAATGGAATCGTTGTTGGTTGTTACTGCTTCACTGAAGGGGAAGATTTTACTCCAGTAATTTTTAATCTGCAGAAAAGCCAGTGAGAGATGCGTTCAGATGTCTGCTTCACAAACACTGCCTTTCTTTCCTGGGCTCTTTTGCGTTAATAGATGTGTGCTTTCTGGAGTTAACTGTAAAAAATCCAAGTTGAAAAACGTTTTCCCTACAAAGATAAATAAGTAACTTGAACATAGCCTTTTTAGTTAAAGGAGTCAAATTATTGTTTTGCATATACTGAAAAAAATCAGCCTAAACATGTTTCTAACAAAGATTATTTTGTTGACTTGGCTTTTTTCAAGTTGTTGGCCAAAATGTGTGAGAAAGTTTGCCAAATTTAAAAAACAAGCAATATTGAAAGAGTTTGAAAGTTCCCAAGACGCATTGCAGCATGTTCAATTCTGTGTTTCTTATTTGTTTTCTTTTAAAGATGTTTTAGTTCTTGTTGACTTAATTTACGCTTTAATATCGTTGCTACTGTTTGTTATTTGTTGAGTTTAGAGTTCTTATAATGAATTTGATTGTTACCATGGTTGAGATTTGTGTGTTCAATCTTGAGATGTAAGTGCGTGACACAATGTCAAGGCCGGTATATAAACACTCAACACAAACTGTTTAAACCGTTATTTGATCAAAGCTTGGGTCTGTTTGAGGCAGTAAACATTTACAATTGTAATCAAAGACAAATACATTTCTTTATTTTTATGTTTAACAGTACTTAAAGAGTATAAAAATATTTTGTTTTGCTAATTTAACATTTTTAATCCACACAACAGATATATTCAAAAGTCATTTTCATTGCATCTGTTTGTCTCAATGACACTTTTGTCTCTTTCTCAGTCCTTACGTGAGAGTGGGATGTATGAGTGTGTTTCCATCCAGATTGATCTGATTGTCTTTCCTCCAGCGAGACCTTCAACACAGCTGATCCCAGAGCAGAACGGTGAGCGGATGAAGGTTAAAGGCTTTCGAGGGTGGAAGAGATTCAAGAGAATGCTGAAGGTTTCACTTGTCAAACATGAAAACTTAAAACGAGGATCTCTCCAGCATATTTTCATTTTCCTGACAGCAAAGCAACAACTCAATTCTACGAGTTTTAACTTTACATGTCGTTGTCCTTGATGTAAACGTGTTGTTATGCCAGTAATTACAAATATTTCTCCTCTGACTAACTTTGAAAACTAGCTATTCTTTGGAAATAAAACATGTTTTTTTCTGTGACTTCACAGTCGGCGGTCCCTTTTAATGGTGATTGAATGAAAAGCAGATTGAATTTTTTTTTATTACAGCTACTTTGTGTTCTACAGGGACATGACGTTTTAACGGACGACACCTGAGGGACCGATGATGACTGCTGAAATCATCTCTTAAGGGTGAGACTCCATTAATAATAATGATAATAACTTGTATTCATGTAGTGCCTTTCCAAAACCCTAGGTCGCTTTTCAAAGTCAAGATGAACTGCACCTTGATACTTCCTGCCACTAGGATAATGAAGAAACATGAAAATGACAAGCCATTTAAAGGTTCTGCATTTGGCCACTTGTTAGAAATCAGACGTTTCTGAAACATTGTTTGTGCCCGCGTGCTTGGTGTGTGTGTGTAGAGCTTGTTTACTCTGAGTGAAAACTGTCTGTCCGTCTGTGTCGCCACACATGGCTGCATAAAGAGGATTAAAGTGATGCAGGGCTTCATCTCTCTGTTCTTCTTCTCGCAGCCCTGAGTCCCCAGGCTTTGATGTGTTAAATGGCCCATCCTCAGCGCGTCTGTCTGTGTGTGTGTAGAAATGCATGTGGAAACATGAATCATGAGTGTAATGGAGCCAACAGCCTATGTAAACCATTAAGCAACAGCATCAGCCTGACAACACGAGGATTCTTCTTCATGTGAATGTCTGTTTATACACTCATCGGCTCAAAGCAACAGACCTTCAGGGTGTTGATATTATTCAGCTCAAGTCGATAGCGTAGTGTGCGTTCACAAATCGCCATTGGTCACAACCCTGGCATATAAATCAACATTTATTGTTATTATAATGAGGGCTTTTCTCTCATTCTCATTATAATAACAAGAAACAAACTGTTTTCGCGTTGTGTCTGTCGGCTGTAACGGTAACAAGAGTTCTGTGGAATTGCCATGTTTCACGGAAAACATACCACAATGGACTTTTTTTGAAATATAACTTGTTAAATATAACTTGTTTACACGACAATTTAAAAGTTTAGTCTCTTATACTTGTTCTTTTTTTATGTTTTATTTACACATTAGTAAAGTCAGGAAAAAAAGTTTTCTTACAAAGAATTTTTGTGTTGTTTTTTGTAGAAATGACTAAAATCTAGAAATAGCTTTTTAGGTATTTTCTATAAATATCGAAAAAGAAAAGTGATCCTTTATGTATTTAGTCTTGTTTTATGAAAGAAAAGGATCTTAAGATTTTAAGATCATGAGAAACATTTGAGCAAAGTGACCTGAAACATTTGAACAATAGTGTAAATACAGCACTGTAAACTCGAAGTTGAGAATCATCAAATCATCTTAAAACTTACATCAAATCTTTTGAGTTATGATGTTCCCAAGTTTAAGTAAGCAGGTCTATCAAGTTTTGAGTTTGTTGTACTCATCCTTTTGAACATTTAGTAAGGTAACTTTTTTATTTACAGTTAAAGAAAAGAAAGGTCTAATTAAGTCAACCTAAACATTTCAGCTGCATCAACAATTAACAAAAAGCCTTTACATAGAGTGATGATACACTCATGAATACTATGGCACCTCCCACAACCTAAGCATAAGCATATTTATTAGTTATATATTATTTATTATCTTGCTTGTTCTATAAACACCATGTGCTGTGTTTTACCTTTTTCCGTGTTTTAGTTTTTTTCTCCTTAAGCTGCTTTGGAACAATGCACATTGTGAAAAGGTGCTATATAAATAAAATTGAATTGAATTGACTCTTTTGAACGATGGTAACCCCAAATGTCAAAAATACAACAAACTCTTCTACACTCAAAACAAAATTGTTGAACGAACTTAATTAATTTAAGGAAAACTTTTCAACGAAACCCAGTTACATTTCTCCAACAAAATTTAATTTGTTTGAAACGATTCTCCATAAACATGCATATTTAACATAAAACCAACATAAAATCCCCAAATTTATCAATTAGATTATTTAATGAAAGCACTCAAGAGTGAGATATTACACATTTTTAACATTAATTATACATTATTTCATGTATCTTCAATAAGAAGACATTGAGTTAATAGAACTCAACAGAATTGCAAACAAAAATTCGAAACCACCCACGACCTTACCAAAGGCAATGTTTTTTTGAACAATGGTAACCACAAAACTAAAAAATATATAACAACCTCTTCAAAACTTAAATATAGATAACATTAAACAATAACAAGTTTTTCTTTTTACTGAAAAATGCATAAAATAACACTTTCAAAATGTAGTTACGTAAAGCATCCTCGGAAATATAAGTTTTCTGCCGAATTTTAACTGTTTTATATCAACACAACACAACTTGTTGTCCCATCATGAATGGTTTCAGTTATATGACTAAACATAAAAAATCATGTTGTGACCACATTTTCCACAAGTTTTGTTGATTTAACTTAAGCAAGTAAAGTAAATTGAACAAGCTGCAAAAATCTAAGATAAATGAACATTCATCATTAACAAGTCTTTTTCTAAAAACTCATAAAATAACACTTTATTTCAAAATGTAATTTAACCCAAATGCAGTCTTATGCAAAGCATTCTGGGAAGTGAAATTCTTTCTCGGCAAATCATCTTGAATTAACTTGTTTAAATTAAGTCAGCCTAACTCAAATGTAAGAATTACAGGAACTCAAAATATTTAAGTTTACAGTACTTTAACTGTTTAATTACTTAAAAAATTTGGGTTAACAATGAGTATGCATAGTTTTTTCAAGCATTTTTGTTTACATTCGGCCCAGCCGTGCAAGTTCGGATCCGTCCCTTTATCAGAGGAACTTTAAGAAATACATGAGGCCGCGGTCTTTTTTAACCCTACAGTGGCCTAATGTGATTGAAGAGATGCCACCTGGCTGTGTGTGTGTGTTCGCATGTGCAAATGAATAAATGTGTGTGTAAAGTCAGCTGCTGTAGATTTGGGAGGACCAGGTGCTGAGATTCGGCTCTCCTAATTGTTGCCATGTAACCGTGCGCTTCACTGCACCGTGCGGCTTGGGGCGAGAGGATTAGGCTAAAGAAAGAAGCTGCTGCTGACACAGAAGTCCATTTTCTTTCTTTCCAAATCCCCACCCCCATCCCAAGAAAGAAGGAGGGATGAGGGCAGAGAGACGGAGGAGAAGAAGCCTGCCGTATTGTTTGATACACTGGAGGTGGAGATCTGGAGTGGATTTTCAGAAAGCGAGATGTGGGCTCCATCTGTTTTTCGACTCTAAGTGCTTTAAAATACACTTGTACTGTAAATCAATGAAACGCTTAAAGAAAACTTGCTTCAATCTTCAGATTTTTGTCCTGAGACAAATTTGAGAAGATGTCCCAACTGTGTCTCCAAAGATCACAAATTTCATTTAATTTCGTTATTAACGTTCACCAAAACATTTCTCCTTAAGTAAAGGAGAAAATGAGAGTATGGAGGTGTGAAATGAACATCGTTGACATCTCTTCTAATCTCTAATGACAGACACATTTGGGAGATTTCTGACTCCTTCTCTTAGGAGAAACATAAAAGCAACTCAGCAATGTTTAGCCTTTGCCAAAAAGAATTTGAAGGGTTTGTGGTGTATTTTGTGTAATTGTGTGAGGTATAGGAGTATAAGTGTGTGTAAAGTGAACATTATGATGTGCTGTAATGTTTCATGCATCTGTCAAACTTTAATGTAAACGTTAACCGCCCCTTTACCCCGGGCCACAGGAGACGCTTGTGTTTAACTCGACAAAACTGTTTGTGTAATTGTTCACCATTGTGTTTAACCCATCTGAGTCTTTGACAGCAGTCAACAATTGTAAACGCGGCTCAAGCTAGTGGCTGTCACTCATTTGAATATGCAGCGACCGGGGGGGGGGGCATTTCAGAGCGAGACGGAGAGGAGGCCATATTAAGATCTGCCATCTGTGTCCATGTCGCTCGGTGCGGCCAAAGCGAGGAGCTCCCATATGTCACGGCGAACCCCGCTGGGTAAAAAAGACTCTTGTTGCTGTTTGTTGTTGTTATTTATTTACGAAGGCCCCAGGAATGAGACAACGGAGACGGGTTTGCGGTGCCAGGGCCGAAGCGGTGGAAATCTGGCGTTCTTGGGAGTGTCTAATGAGCGATTCCATCAGCATGATGTGTGTGTGTTTACCATCTGCAAAACGGTGTGTGCTCATCTGCTAAAGCTCTGTGAGGCGTCGGGCCGTCGTGGGAGCATGTGGTGAGGTGACAGAGATGTTCCCAAAGGGTTTCGGCCACAGGCCTTGACTGTTGACATCACAGACACACCTCAACATGCAATGACATCATCGCTCGACCTTCAGAAAGAAATCAAGTTGACATGTTAGCCCGAGGGCACTTTCAATGCTTCAAATACCTGGGATGTTATTGATCACATTACATTTTCCAACACTTTAAGTAGTAGATAGTTAAAAATATTATAATATAAATGGAAGGCAAACGAAAACCTTCGCTCAAGTCTCAGATGTTTCTCCTGAGAACAAGCGTCAGAAATCTCACGGATGTCTCTGTCATTAGAGATCATAAGAGATGTCCACAATGTGTCTTACTGAGCTCAGATTTATTAAGTCTGCAATCGAAAGTCAATATTGTTCTTAATATGAACCTGAACATTTCTCATCAGATTGACCCAAATCCAGATCCATGTTACACCTCAATACTCATCATGTATTTGTTTCATTTTTTTCTGCTTTTATTTCTTTTATATCAGCTTTCCTGCAGCTCAGTGGTAAGAGCATTGTGTTAACAACGCAAGGTGGTGGGTTCGATCGGGGATTGCCTATGCCCAAGTATAAATGTATAGGTTAATGTAATGTAAGTTGCTTTGGGTAAAAGCGTCTGCCAAATGCATAAATGTAAATGAACATTTCTCAGAGGAAATTTTAGGAGAAACATCCAAGAACACGTTGATACTTAAATGAAAGGCGACTGAGAACTCCATCGGATCTCTGAGCTATGAAAGAGCAACATCTGAGTGATTACATTTTCCTTCGGGTACCCGACTGTCTGTAGCTCAGTTGGTGGAGCATCCCGCTATTTGTATTACCACGGTTAAACGATGCACTTACTAAAAAGGGAAAGCATGGTAAATGAGTGGTTACTGCAACAAAACCAAAAAAGGTAACTGTAATGGGTAGGTAGCAAGGATGAAAACATTGTCAAAGTTCCTCTCCGGAATAACTGCTTCCTTTCCTCCGAGCGGTCCCTGACGCACACGCATGCCGTAGAGTCATTGTTCTGGGAAATGGCATCAGCTCGTACTGTAAGAGAATGCCCCATAGGCTCAATTAACCTGCCAGCACAGCGCTTACTTGTCTCTGTGTTAATTAGAAAGCGCCAGTGCCCGCCAGCACAGCAAGAGACGCTCCTTGCCCGCTGATGTCATCGCCGAAAAAAAAAGATAACTAGTAATTCCAACAGAATTCAATGAGCCGGAGACAAAGCACCACGTTTGAATCTTGCCAAAGTTCTGAAACTTTGCAGTCTAGTGTCTCAGCTGAGAGACGGGCTTTCAACGAGTCACATTTACAAGCCGGCGCTTTAATCCAAAGTGATATACAATTCATTCAAGGTTAACATTTTGTCAGCAGTGTTGGATAAGTTACTCTGAAAAAGTAATGAATTACTAGTTACTAATTACATATTCAGTAGAGAAATTAGATTTCTGTACAAATGACTCTCTCCAAAAAGTATTCAATGACTCATTACATTCTATGTCTTTTATCAACCTTGATTAGATTCAAGGATAGACACAAAACGATTCTTTATTCATTCAAATAAATAATATAAAACTACATGAAGTGCTCTTATTAACTGACTTGTATTACAAATGTGAGAGAGATACATTAAAACATAAAGCTAGACTGTGAAGTTTAATGTCAATTCCACTTTTGTATACATTAAACAGTATTACGTTCAATTACTTCTGAAGTAACTAATGAAATTGCAGGAAACATAAGAGTAATCCCTTACTTTACTTTTTAAGGGAAAAGTAATTAAACTACAGTAACTAATTGCTTAGTAACTAGTTGCACCCAACACTGTTTGTCAGTATCCGTGTTTCCTGGGGCTGGAACCCACAGTTGAGCTACAGGAACATTTGAGGAACCGAGGTTTCATGTTTTTAGGATACGTGCGCCAAAAATCTTTCCCCCGACTGTTGCGTCAGACATGTTCAGCTCGAATGGCTTCCCTCTCCTGCTAATTCAATTACCCAGGTTCAATTTCCAGTTAGAATCGACCTGCCTGATGGTTAACCGATCCACGCCGAGCCCGAAATGCATATGAGGATGTAATTCATAAATTTGGAGTAATGCAGATGAGATTGGATTAGCCGGCTCCGTCATGACAGCGGACACGTTTTCTTCCCTTTAGGCAGCTCGTTCAGAAACAGGAGCTGATGAAGTTAATAGAAGTCTTTTGCTCGGCTTTGATGACTCTCGCAGCACAGAATTCTTTTACGCTCCGATTCTGTGATTGGCTGAATGTCAAGGAGGCTTTCGTCCTATGGGATCGACCCAGTTGAGGAGCGCCGGGGAAGGTCAGCGTGATACGTTGAGGTTAATTATCTGACCTGATGTGAGGTCGGGATCCTCTACCGTTACACATTGTTGCGGTCGAGAGTTGTTGCTCTGACCTTGTTCATTCTTCACTTTGGAAATCGTTACATTCAATAGCCACGTGTTTGCGTTTCCGAACGTCGCCGTTCTTAAACCAACACAGAATTACAAAAGGGTCGTAAAGCGCAACCTTGTTCCGTTTTACCTTCTGATTTACGCTTGTGTCTGGTCAACACACCCACTTTAGAGCAGATTGAATGTCAGCGTAGACCGTTGCTGACCCCTCGCGACCCCCAGGAACGTTATGTCATCCGTCTGAAAAAGGGACAAACAATATGAAGCGAACAATGAATTGAGAGCAGGGCTTTTCTTCAGCAGAATATGTTGAATGGGAAGTCTGCATTGATTTGCGCTGTCCATGGTACCGTTGCATGAACAGATGTTTGAAGGGGGTTCTGGGTAATGTGTACGCCGAAGACATTAAGTTAATCATTCTCCATTCCACTTGCTTATTCTGTAGTGGTGCTATAATGCCAAATGTGATTTTCTCACATTGTGAAAACAAATAAGACTTTGTAAATTGTTTGAGAGAGATATGGATGGGGCAACCAGGTAAAAGATTTGAACATGAGTTTTTATAAATACTTCAAAATGACTAAATGATTGATTAGTTAAATTAGTATAGGCATATTTTAAAAGCAGTTTTTGACATGAACTCTTTTTTACCATCTACTGTCATATATGTACAGTATAAAGAACAAGAGTACATTTTAGATTTTTTGTAAAAATTGAGTTACTCACATATTTTTATTCTGTGACTTATTTAGACAAGTGTTTTAGTCTTTACGTTGTGTACATTTTGTGAATTATGGAAAACAAAAAGGTTTTATCTACTAAATTTAATGGATGCAGAAACTTTGAAGCTCAACAACTCTAAAAAGGATGAGAATTATATATATATATATATATATATATATATATATATATAACTCAAAGACGATGAATGGTGACCATTGAAGATGAGAAAATATACCATTTATTTTGGGATTCTTTATCACAACAAAATTTCTAAAATTGTATTTCATAGTTTTTCACATTGAAAAAAATTCTAACAAATATTGATAAAGATAACAAAAAATGTATAAATGTCCCTAGACATTTGAAAAAAATATGTATTCTGAAACATAATATATATAAAAAACGATACAGTGTTTGCATACACACAAGAAAGTTTGCAATATAACAATAAAATCAACATTTTATTGTTTTTTTTATTTCTGTCTAAGACTAAAAAAGAGAAAATATTTCTTTCTTGTAGTTTTTTTGACTTGTACAATTAATACCATTGTGTTTTTCTGCCTCTTGTTTTACCTGTATAAGTAGATTTACATTCAGTCATTTTAGCAGATGCGTTTATCCAAAGCAATTTACATTCATGAGGTAAACAATAAAAGCAATGAGTACAACATGGCATAAGTGCAATAAAAAGTGGTCTCAGTTAGCCTACCACATGCAAGCTTGGGTTTTTTGTGTTGTGTTTTTTTTGTGTGTGTAGTCTATATTTATATAAATGGCATGTTTATATACAGAATTTATGATGTGAGAAAGGTCTAGGAATACCATACTACATTACTGAGATAAACTAGAAAGTGTTTCAAGAGTTAATTTTTCTTCTTAATTAGTCAAACCAAAACTCAATGAGATGTTGCAAATGTAAACAAAGCACTTTATAAACAAAAAGCTTTCCCCGCACAGACCTCTGATGCCGTTTTCTGTTTGTTCTAAAACAAGTACGTAAATAAATGTATAAAAAGCCAAACAAAAACACAATCAACAAATGAGCATTTGTGAGTGTGAGAGCCCTTTCAGCAGCGCTCGCAATGTATTCTGTGCTGAACGCTGCCGTACTCAGAAAACGACCCCGTGTGACATCGTCCTTGTTGCTATGGCAGCGTGCATGGTGATACACTTCCCCGTTCCCAACAGAACACAACATATTTTTAATGAAATTGCTTTGGGAGGAAGGTCCGTCGTGAACCTCTGCTCTGTTGTGAGAGTACGACATCTATTCCGTTCTGCTTCTTAAACTAATAAAAGCTTTGTTTGGATGTCCGTTCTAGATCGAGAGGTTTGTGTCTACGCAAATGTGCTCTCAGTTGTGCGTGGAGATGAAACGGAGACTTGCAATCTACATTTTGTTTATAGCTCTGTGTGCGTAACTGTTTTACCAAGAAACATTAGAAATATCTGTTTGTGCTCTGTGTATTCACAATGTTGGAATTCTGAAACGTGTGTGTTGGGACTCATGACGCCCATCGCAGGTGCACGGTGTTGCGCGCTTGAATCGGACCCTTTCAGCGATTTGTCACAGTTCTGTCGGGGCCTGCTGCTGCGGCACGTGCCAGCTCACTCCCACGGCTCCACTCCCTGTGTGCCAGACGGCCTCTCGTCGTTCTGTCACCCGCCCCGCGCCCGGGCACCAGCTCCCAGCCCTGGCAACGCAACCACAACTCCGACCCAGAATAGATGCAGGCCCAGAGGCCAGACAGAAACCCCCCCGAGAACACACACACATGCTGTACCCTGCAGCGCTGCATGCTGTTCATGTGAGATCATGATGAGACCGGGTGAGATTCAGAGAGATACGTTCAGAGGTACTGAGCTGCTGATGGTATTTCCTTTTTATATGTTGTTTTCACTGCAGGGTTTGTGTGCATTTATTCGTAACACAGCAGTGAAAGTTCAACGGAATAAAGATTCTAAACATCAGCGACTGTTGTTTTATTCAGTGGTGCAGCATCCCAATTCACATACTATCCTACCAACTATATTGAGTATGAGTCATGAATAGTATGTCCGAAACCTTTTAGCCGAGGAATACCCGCATGGTCTACTACTTCCGCCGAGATTCATGAGTGTGGATCGGATGGACACTTATCTATCCCATGGTGCCACAGGAGCTGAGCAATGGTCAAATTTCAATAGTAAATCAAATAAATGTAGCAGAAAACTTCAAGGCGGTCTTCCGTTTCTAATGTATGTGCCAATAAATGAATTTCTTGTGTTGATGTTTTAATCAACGCTCACGTGTAGGATGTTGTTAATACGTCATGGCTCAAAGAGCATATGGGTCACATGACCATAAACATGTCGGACACAGTATGTTCGAAATGCATTTATACTACTCCCACTCGTACTATATACAACGTGCTTTTTTAACGGCCGATAGGCTGTCTAGGCAACAGAGGCCACTTCTGTTTCGCTTTAGTATGTCCCAATGCGTGCGTACAGTTTTGCTATGCACTACAATGTTTATACTTTTCCTAATCAAAAACAGTACATACTTTTAGTGCATAGTATAAGTAGGCGAATTGGGATGGTCCTCAAATCGGGGGGCCCAAGATGGATCCAGGGGGCTCCCGCAGATTTTATAGCATTTTATGAAATATAGAAATGTATCATACATTTTGTGCAATCAAACAGAAAAAATAAAACCACCAACTGAAAGAATTTGTGTTCAAGTATTGTGCTATTCTACAGTATATGATTTGTGTGTATTAACATTTTTAGTTTAAGATCATAAGTCTTTATTTGGGGGGCCACAAAGGGATTCACCCTAGGAGGGCCCTTAAAAAAATTAAGTTTAAGAACCACTGGTTTTATCGTCACTGCCTGTTATTAAGATTGGCGGCAGACCAACACACCACCTAGAAACATAATATTTCTTTTATTTTATTTTAAGTCATTAACACCGCAGCGTTTTATTGTTTCAAACTTAAGCTAAAAATAATGTCTACAGATCAACTCCCAAAAGAAGTTTATAGACATTATTATTTAACTTAGTATTTACCTCAAATGAGTTTTTCCCATAGTAACTAACTTCAGGAGACACTTGTGAACAATTTGAGTTAGATTAAAAACACACTAATTTATTTTGTTTTGCTCTACGTGCTTTTCCATTAATGTCCATTTCAGGCTCTGATGCATGTTATCAAATACAAAACACACAAGTGATGTCGTTTTGTGTACAGACTGTGTTCAGGTTGAAACTCGTCCGCGGCCCAATCAGCTGTCTGTCAGTGACCGGGAATGCCAGGCTCATTTGCATAATTTTGGTTGTGCTCCCTGAAACTCAGCCCCGCCCACCATTGACCTTTTATCAACCTAAATACTGAGCGGCTCAGGGACACAGCTGTGTGTGTGTGTGCGTGTGGATGCTTCTGTCCTCAGTTCTCTGTTTGCTAACCATTGTTTCCTCTGAAATACTTTAGTTTCTAGTAAATGTGACTAAAACGAATCTTGCTGTTAGCCAGCCTTGTCATCAGCAGATTAAAATATAAATGGTCAGAATTGTTCATGTTTACAGATCTTGCGACCTGTTCTGTGTCATTTGTGCTACAGACATGAAGCTAAAATCATCAGAATCCATCAGATCCAACATATCCAAGAGACTTAAATTGTGATGAACCCTAGCAACCATATAGCAACGGCCTGGCAATCACGCAGCATCACGATGATCAGTTCTGCACGAACAAACGCACTTTCAGTTTCTTCCGAAAACTTGCAAAATGCACTTGAGTTCGCTTACATAAGTACGCACAAAATGAGTTTGATTCATGCAAAATTATTTTTAATTTATGATACTTCGGTTGACTTTCTGAACTCAAATGTCTTTGGTTGTTTTCTCTTTCTCTCTCTTTCAGAGTGGCGTGCTGCCGCGCATCTGATCAGTGAATAGATTTACAAGCATTAGGGTCGGGGTATTGTGTGCTGCTTGTGAACAGGAGGTCTCGGTCTTTTGTGTGGATCAGCTGTGTCTCCCCCCACTCTGAAAGCCGTCTGCAAACCTCCTGCTGAACTGCGCAGAGGGTCCGGGGTCCCGAAACACAATAGACATGTGCCACATTTAACTGCCACTCCAAACTGACCAACACTTAACACACACACACACACACACACACATGAAAGATGATGTGCGTCTTAAAGAATTTCAACAAATACCTCTCTTACAGAATGTGATGACATTTCTAACATTGATAATTTCGAACCATGTAAGATTTCAGACTCAAACATTTCTCAAGTTCTCAAAAACCAAATTGTTTGACACATAACGTTATAGTTCTGTGGTGCTACAGTTTTTTGTGTGTCTCCTATGAGGAGAAACGTCTGAGAAAGTCTTAACTTAAGTAAAACACAAAAATACTCGAGCAGTTAAATTATTTATTCTTTAAATGATGTCTTTGTGCGTGTAGGTGTGTGTGTTCTTCACAGTATGTGTTGTCTTTGTGTGTGTGTGTGTGTGTGTGTGTGAGTCTGCGTGCGTATGTGTGTGTGTGTGTGTGTCTGCATGTGAGTTTGTGTACATGTGTGTATAGTGTGTGTGTAGGTGTGTGTTCTTCACAGTATGTGTTGTCTTTGTGTGTGTGAGTGTGTGTGTTCTATACTACTACACTTCTATGTTTTGTCTGTGTGTGTGCATGTGTGTACCTGATAAACCTTATGGTATGGAGACATTTTTTGGTCCCCATGAGGAAATAAGCTTGTAAATCATTCAGAATTACATTTTTTGAAATGTATAAGTGCAGAAAGTTTTGTGTGATTGTTTGGTTGAGGGGTTGGGACTATGAAAAACAGTTTGTACAGTATAAAAACCATTGCGTCTATTGAATAGAAACCCAACATGTGTGTGTGGGTGTGCGTGTGTGTCTGTTTCAGCTCCTGACCGAAGCACCTGCCATACTGGAAAATGCCTTGAGGTTTGTGTGCTTTGCTGCTGGTCTTGCAGTGCAAGTGTTTACTTTCGCTCTCATTGTCTGAGCTCAGGGCCGATAAGAGCCGCCACGCGCCGCTCCTCCCTCCACCCCGCACCGCCGCTATTGACTTCTGAGCAAAGACAGCAGGCGGAGAGAGATCACAAACAAACCAGCACGACCTGCTACAGGCAGGTGTCCTGCAACCTCTCAAAGACGCATGTTTACTTGCGTGACGGAAAGAGATTTGTTTTGATGTTGCTGTGTTTTGATAACACCAAACACAAAGACTTAATTCCTCAGAGTAACCAAAGGAGTTCACGGTAGTTAATATTTTCAGTTGATGTCACTCCAAAAAAATGACGGCTAAGATCAGATCTTAGATTGATCTAAAGACAAGTATTTGAGTTTATTATGGTTCAGACACTTTGTTCTGCGTATATGGTAGAAATAGGTCATGAGGTTTTATAGTTCAATGGTTGCTACTTGCCAAATTATTTAATGTTTATAACTCTTGGTTTGAAACACCACTGCACTGAGAAAAAAGTGATTTTTTTTATTATCACAGTACATTTTATTGTCAATGGAAGAAGTGTTTGCTCTCTCTCTCTCTCTCTCTCTCTTTCTCCCTGTGTGTCCCAACATGCACCTGCTCCGTGAATCAGACCTTCGATGATAGATTCCAGTTGAAATATGTCCAGTTAAACCGTGAGGACACACACACTGTGGGCAGTGACTGGTCATTCAGAGAGACAGGTAATGTCAACATCAACCCTCTCAATGATGCTGAAGTAACACTGACTGATCTCTCATTCTCTCTCTCTCTCTCTCTCTCTCTCTGTGTGTGTGTGTGTGTGTGAAAAGGCTTTATCTACTGTTATCTTCACCGCCCGCTCTACAGCTGCTCTCCACCTGTCACTCACACAGGGAGAGTCTGGGTCTCTGTGTTTGTGTGTGTGTGAGTGTGTGCGTGTGTGTGCGTGTGTGTGTGTGTGTGTGTGTGTGTGTGTGTGTGCTTGTGCTTGTGCTTTTGTGCACACTAGTTAGTGAGTATGGGTGGGGGGTGCAGAGAGTTGCATTCTGTAATAAAATACACTGATGGAATGTACACAACATGTTATTAACAGTTAAGATGATTTGAAAATTGTATGTTTACTGTAATGATTCATATTCTTTTAGAATGATAAAATACACTGTTTTACATTCATTGAGAGATTTCATGATCTGTTGGCATACAAAAAATATTTGTAGGAATCTATTTGTCATACTTGTGAAACATCGTGAGCGGTTACAGCAGATCAAACATATATTCGTTATGCATGTGTACTGTACACATTTAGCCCATTTCATCTGATAATATATCATAAAGAGTTCATATTAGCAACATGTTTTGGAGTTTTGCTTGTTTTCTGCAGCAGTGGTTGTGTATTTTTTGTTTGTTAGTTTTTAGTTTACACAGAAATTTGAGAGAGGAATCTGCCCTGAGACGGATTCAAAGCCCCAGTTTCTATAAAATGCGATGTCGTCTCTCACTCTCTTCCTCTGTTTTTCTCCCGTAGTGAGAGGAGGCTGCCTGTGTGAGTTTGTGTGTGTTACGCAGTATGTGTGTGTGTGTGATGTGGCCTTTGGGGAAGCGCCTGCATAACAGCAGTGTATCTAAAGTAGTGCATTGTGGGATTTGGTGTCCATGGTGAATTCTCTCTTAACTGCGTTGCTCTAGAAGCTCCCTGCATACCGACACCAGACAAAACTGTGTTGTTTTTCCACGATAAGATGTTGTTGCACTTATAAGTTTAGCTTTTTTAATAAAAGAAATGAAGTAAACCAGGTTTTTTTACGCGAGGACCTCCACCCCAGACTCAACCAACCCAGATACTTTGTCTTAAAAGAATCCTAGAACAGAACCAGGAAAATATTAACACCAGGGACATGTGTTGTTATTTAATTTAAAATTCAATTTAGTTTAATTTAAGGTTTGAAAACATTACAAAATGACATTTCATGTGTGCTTTTAACTTGGAAAATGTATTAAAACTTGCATGTTTATTGTACAAGAATTCAATAAATGTTTTTAAATTAAAAGAAGTATAAGGTCACGCATTAACATTTGTTCTGGCTGTTAACTCTTACGAACACAATTAGAAATGTTTTGATTGTTAATAAATTGATTTTGTTACTGATTCTATAAAAGTTGTTGTATTAAAATAAACAACACTATCTGTGTTTTTGTCTCAGAAGCAACATTGTGTTTTTGTTTTCCATGTGTTTGTAATGTCAGGTGATGTTAGTAAAACCACATTCAGACTGATGTAGATTGACGTGTTTTATTAAGTGCAGATGTATCTCAGTACAGAATCCAGATGATGATGTATTTCTATGACATCACAGTGTTTGGGTTTCCACATGACAGAACACACACACATTTCTCTGAACTGCCGGAATTTCACATCACGAGTGGATCCCATTGAAACTTTTTGGAATGTTTATTATTATTATTAGTAGTAGTAGTAGGCTAAGTATTTTTGGACAAATAGCAGAACTGCAGAAACACACAAGCGCTGAAAACATCATTAACAAAACATAAACATTAAATAAATAAACGATTGTACCTAATGCAAAGTGAATTTGACGTGGACAAGGTCTTTCAATCGATAAATTAAACATTTGGCTGTCCAGACAAATTATTAAATCAATCACAAATCAATGAATGCCGAACAAATAATTTAAATAAAATATTTGAAATAAATAAATAATAAGATAAATAATCACAAAGATATACACACATAAACAGCAATAATAATAATAGTAGCAATATAAAAGTTATTATTACGAGCAACCCCTCCAACATGTACATGATTAAGGCAGTTTTACAGCATCTATTCAAGGCATTTCTGGCTACACTAAAGGGAGAAAAGCTACAGTCAAATCCCCACAGCTTCACAAGCTCTATTAAAGCTAGAAAGTGATGAAAATATATGTACAGCCTGTGAATTCAAGGCATGTTCTAGGACTCTTAGGTCTAAAAGCTAAAAGCACTTGTGCGGAGATCCTAGAAAAATATTGGAGCAGTCTAAACGCGTCGAGCCTCCAGAAAAAACTACCTCACGTGTGGAAATAGCAGGATCCTCTAGTTTAACAGTCTCTCGTTGCGCATCCGAGTTCATCCTGTGGATTAAGGCACCGTTTTCAGCAGGCAGGACGCACGGGCATCTGGAGGAGAATCACCTGCCTGTTCTCCGACGGATGACACTTGTTGATGTGTCTCGTAAGTCCAGGCGAGCTGTAGAACATGGCCGGGCAGTATTTGCAAGGATACACCTGCGCGGAGTGATGCAGGCGGATGTGTCTCTCCTGGTTGGCTCTGCTGGGGAAGCTCTCCCCGCACACCGGGCACAGGTTGCACTCTGACGCGCTCAGGTTCAATGGTACTTGGCTCTTGTCTGGTGCTGGGAAGCCGTCGTGAACGTCGTGATGGGCCATCACGTGCTTTTTCAAGTACGCCTGGCGTTTGAACTTCTTGCCGCAGTGTTGGCAATCGTAGAGGCCGTCCTCGGAGCCCGATTCGGAAAGTCCGGGGCTGGGAGTGTCCCTGTCGCTGGTCGTCTCTTTCGGCTCCTCGCTCTTTACGGACGCGGGCGTCTTATTGCTCTCCGGGTTGGTGCCCGTCGGGTTTTGCTGCTTCGGCTTGTGCCAGCGCCGGTGTGACGCCAGATTCGCCGGGCAGCTGAAAAGCTTGTCACATTCGGGGCACCTGTACTCGATACGGACGATCCTGGAGCATTTGTGCTGAGCCAGAGAGAAGGGGTCAGCGTACGCCTCTCTGCACAACTGACAGACGAACTCGCCCAGCGGCTTGTCACCGGCTGACATCTGAGATCTGGGTTTCTGCTCCAACGGACCCTCTTTGATTTTCAAGCAAGCCCAGCACTGGCGAGGTGGTCATCTCGTCCTCAAACTGCAATTTCCTCATGGCCTTGGCTTTCTTGGATGCCGGTTTGCCTTTGCGCTCGCTATCCGACGAGGACCTTTTGGTGGCTACTGGGACCGGGTTGCTGGTACCGGTTCGGTTGCTGTTGCTGGTGCCTATTTTTAGATCCACGGGAGCGAACGGGACGTGATCCGAGCCGTTGGGCACAGCTGGGAAGGATTCCGCTGAAATGGGCGAGCCCAGATTGAACCGCCTCTCCAAACACGCCCTCTCGTGCTCTCTGCTCACGGGACGCGTCGGACTGTACACGGACCTGTACACCGTCTCCGGGATCCCGAACTGCACCGGTTTGGCTTGCTGCGAGATGCTCAGGGCGCCTGCATCCGTGCGCGGCGATGCTGGGATGTGCGTAGACGGTGCGCTGGCATCCTGCGCGGCTGGAAACGCTCCCCGCGCTTCATTCTCATCCTCACGGATCCGGTACGAAACAGGTATCGCTTTTTTATTTCTCTTCACTAAAAATCCTCTAGGCATCCTCGCCAACTGAAAGGCACTTTAGATAAGATTGGATCAGAGGCACGCGCGGTGCTGTATTTGGATGCGGTTGGTGATCTTTCAATCACAGAGACATAGCAGCACTCTTTTTAAGCCTAAATGGTGACATTGTTCTCGCCCCTTGCTGCCTCATCCAATCAGATGGAGTTGGAATCCCTATGGATTTGGAAATGGGAGGGTCTGGGTTGGAAATGTAGCGGAGGGGGGATTTGCAGATTGCTCAGCAGATGTACCTGAGCTTTATGATATTAGGACGCTTTGGGCACACGCTGGTTCCTCCTCTTTTCACGCTCTGATGCGTCCCATCAATGCACACGTGCCCTGCCTTTGTAAGCATCCGAAAGGGGCTTCTTCACTCTCAGACCATCAGAATTTGAAATTAAAACGGCAACAAAGAATTTGTGAATTGTGTCACACACACCACGTCCAGTTTTTAAAGAAACCGTGCGCAATTTAAGCACAACGCTCACGCGAAACTGTTTTAAGCTATTTGCGCACAAAAAAAGGTGGCGAGTTGCGTGAGTAATTTGTCTCAAAACTAATTGATTGTATAAATCAGACGCCTACAGGCTTAGTGCATGCGCGACAGTTGAATGCTGGACGTATTAATCACTCATTGCGCGCATACATAATTCATAAAAAGAGGCTCCTCTCGTTTGCATTACAAAAGACACGCTTGTGGAGGACGGGGAGACAGACGCGTGCGCGGACAAAGCGCAGCATCCGCCGAGCATCCTTCTGTTCAAACGCGCATCTTCAGCGCCATCAGTGTTCGTGCCATCATTGTTGTGCTCATATGTGGTGATGTCATTCCAGTGCAACAGTCTCGTCATACTGGAATTTCTCCAAAATTTCTCTCTCTGAATAATCCTCTAGATATTGAGTTGATGATTTGGCAGATTTAGAAAAAAAGCGTTTGCTGCACCCGACCTTTTACGTTTTACAAAATTAGTTTATTTCAACATACGGCGCAGAAGCAAAGCGACAAAGTTGTTTTTGGAATTGCAATGTGTAACCAACTTATGCAAACGCATTTGTCGCATCTGAGCATTCATGATGCACATTCTATCTTGCGCAATCATTGTATTTTCTTTACTTTTACAAACAAATACCCAAAGAAAGTATAACAACATCACAAATGATTAAATATCAATAAATGCTCATATACTTTGATAGTTAAATAATGTCATATCAAATACATTTGAACAATACTTGCTGTATCTGACCATGTTTATGTGCACATTTATACAATAAAATCCACATAATGAAGGACAAAAAAAAGAATCGTAACAATTATTCTTGTTGCATTTCTGTCCAACAGAATTTAAGTAGTAGAGTAAAACACATTATTTTTGTGTGATGTTGGATCATGCGTCTGTGTTTTTCTGCCCCACCTTCATTATCATACAGCTGCTGCTGTCTCAGACTTACCCTCATTCTGCCCTTATCTGCCCCGCCGCACCAATGAGCCACGCTGTGCTCTACATCTCTGCATAATATATAACCAAATACTGCTTAGCACATACATGAAACATTCAACAACAGACAGATATGTTTAATGAATGTCACTCATTACACACCAGAGATTTGCATGAGACAGAATTAATCTGCTTGATTTATTTGCTCAAGTTGCCCCACCCCCAAACATATAGTGCAGTAAATGTAAAACTGAAGGAAATTAAAGATAAAGAAGTGATTGATTACTCCTAATTGTGATGTTATCATGATTACAGCAGTCCCGGCCGGGCGTACATAGTGAGATGATATCGGTTATATTTCAGATAGTCCAGAACGGTCGTCTTCAGAGCAGAACAAGTCTGGCTTTTCCCAAACATCTCGCTGAGATTCATCAGATGGCCTGTCTCTGTTTTATCCCCCACCATCTTCTGAAGAACCTCGTGCATGGAAACCAAACCATTATCGCCCTGAGAAACACAAGACGCATCAACAACAAAAATCCAAAATCGTTCTCAAAAGATTGTAAGCGTGCCGCTGCTGACCTCCACTTTGGCTGAATCCATGATTTGGCGAACCTCTTGCTCAAAGTCCGTAAAGCGGTCGTGAAACAGTGCCAAGCACCAATTCTCTCTGAAGTAGCTGAAAAACATAGAAGAACGCGTTTTTGATATTAAAGTATCAATTCACCCAAAACTCGAATCTCTGTCATCCACATTGACTTCATCTTTATGTCCCAGGCCTTTATGCTGTCGTTTATTTCAGAAACCTTTTAACAGATCTTTGCACACAATCAGGTTCCTAAAAACAACATTATAAAAATGAAACTATATTGGAATCTCTTGAACTTGAAATGATATCTGAACATTTATCGTTTACACTCAAAATAAACAAAGACATAAGTTTCATTTTGTCCACTCATCACACACAGGTCTAATATACAGTATCACGGCCAATCAATTATGTTTATGGGTCTTGATGTTCAGCCCTTCTCCATTATGACATTGAGTGCCGGTCACATTCAGAGTCATGACAAAAGAGCGGTGAAGAATCCTGTTTTAATAAGAGCTCCTGGGTGGCTTAACTATTGTGTCCCGGTGCTGCGGCAAAGCGGATTGCACACCTTCATAAACAGATTAGTAGCACCGAATAATGATTGTGGTGGTGAGAGGTCAGCGGTGTTAAAATACTGGAGCAGAGGTCAAGCTGTAGAAACACATCTTCATGTCACAGATCTGATTTGGAGCATCATAAATAATCCTGCGCATAATTAAACACTTGTGGTGGTTCTGTGTTTAGGCGCAGTGACTTAAATATAACACATATCAATCGAAAAAAATCCTGCAAAACTTAGTGATTTCTTTTGCTTTAGTGTGATAAAGACATAGTTAACCCAAAAATATTTTTCAATTTATTCACCCTCACCTGTAAGACTTTGCTTCTGTTGCAGAACACTAAAGAAGATATTTTGAAGAACCGCACTAAACACAAAACCGCTGAGACATTTCTCAAAATATCTTCTTTGTGTTTCACACCGGAAAGAGTCACATACAGATTTTGAACCCCATGAGGGTGAATGTTGACAATCCTGTGTGTTTAAAGGCTAAACGCATTATCTGAATTTTTGAACCTGTACAAGTCCTGGACTAAACCGTCGTTGTATCTGGAGCGGAGGTGATTGAGCAGCATCTGGTGTTTGCCGTGGAGACACAAGAGGTTGGAGATGGGAAGAGGATTCTTGGAGAGACACGTGATGGTCTCCACCACGTCATGCTGGCTGAGATGCAGGCAAAAGTAGTTCCCTGTTTCAGTCCGGCCTGTCACAATATCACAACCCTAAAAGACAGTTTTAAGTTAGAGGAAGATATGACATAAACGTTGATTTGTGCTGTAACGTGATGCTGAGATTTGTTCTCTGGTTACATGTTGATCTGATGACGCTCGGGTGTTGTTGGCATTCGGTTTCGTGACATGGAGGTAATTGTAGCTGCCTGGTAACCTTCCACCTGTGAATGAAAGATTAACAAAAAATGAATCTTATATCTTTCTATTGCCCATTAGAAAGATACAATCTCTTTTATACCTCAATACTTTTTTCCTAGAAATTAATAAAGCAAATAGAGTAAATGGAAACATTTGCTTAAATCTCATCTGCGTCTCAGATATTTTGTTTCCATATAAAAAGTAAGAGTAATCTCAGTAATCTCCTGCAATGATGTTTACAATAAAACAACTGACAACTCCATCAAATCTACTGGGCCTGGAAACAGCTATAAAAGTTTCCTCTGGGCACATATGTGAATTTAAATCTGATTTCAGACACATTCTTCCTGTGTAACAGATGGTCCTTTCTGTTAAAATCACTTAACCCGTTAGATTAGATTATGTAGATTTACTGTCAATGGTTTTGCGTCAATCTGAGTCAGACAAAAGGGTCTTTTCTTCATTGTAACTAAACAGGATTTTCCACCCAATTATTCCCCACCAGGTGATAACCGTGAGTCTAATAAAGGCATATCGCTTATAAATGTTTCCTCACACTCATAGTCCTATAAAAAGAAACGTGGAGACCTTGGATTTTGGCTTGATTGTAGACTGGAGTCAGGTGCTTGTGGTCTTCCGATGGGCTCACGGGACGCTCCACAGTCGGGTCGAACAGCGGAAGCAGAACAGATGCCAAACTACGTCCCACTTCCTTGGAATTAAAGATGCAACCGGTCCACTGGTCGGCATGGTAACGGCGGGAGTATTTAGTTAAGGGTCCGGCAGCGTATATGGAGGGGTCATTGGTACGGAAAGTGCGATCAATGACCAGACGGCCATCAAACACTAAACAGGCATCATTGATAGCACGGAAGGCATCGCGGTCAACTGTTTCACGAGAGAAGTTAAAGAGTACCTGTAAAAACACAAGTTAAAGTTAAATTAATTATAAAATTAATATAAAATATCAGCCAAGGTATTATTTGAAACACTTAAACTAAACCAAAATGATAAATAAAATCAGTGGGGCAGTCAAATTATTAACTGAAATTGAATAAAAAGAGATTAATTTTGTATATCAATATAAGGAAAAAATGAAAATTGCTAAAAAATTATTCCAAACCTAACATTAAAAACATAAAAGTAAATTCAAAACATTAATAAAATAAAAAACTAGTCTGTGTTGTATTTTAGATTAGATTAGATTAGATTCAACTTTATTGTCATTACACATATACAAGTACAGTGTAACGAAATGTAGTTTAGGTCTAACCAGAAGTGCAATTAGCAAGTGCAGGATATACAGTGTGAATAAATACAGAATACAATATTAGGAAAATACTATACAATGGCCATGTACTATGAAAATGTGACAGTCGGTATGTACTATGAATAATATAGACAGAAGGCTATATACTGTGAACATTAATGTACAGGTGGTTATGAACAGATAACAATATAGACTATACAATAGTGCAAGTGACTATTGAGTGATATGTTGCACTTCCACAATTTTTCAAACAACAATTTTGTTAGATTCATGTTAAAAGGATCATATGATGATCATAAACACATGCAGTAACAGAACTAAGAAAACCTTAAATCCCTAAAAAATAAATTGTCTAAATTATCCAATAAAAAAATAAGATGGTTTTGATGGTATTACTGAGTGTGTTCTTGTTGAGTTATTTGTAGTTTTTTCACTCACTGCACACTGGAGCCGGATGGGAGGGCCAGCGGTGGTGAAGGACACACATGTAATTGGATCCGGGTGCTGTCCATCATTAATTTGAGCCAATAGGCAGTCGTGATGGACGTGGACTTTCTCCTCCTCCAGAGCTTGTTTGACTGCGAGCTCCACAGCGCTGTCATGAAAACAGGGTGACGGGGTGTCATCGGGGGGGTGGACTATATGAATGCGCCCGCCACTGACACCCAGACGAATGAGCGTCTCCACACATGTGTACACGTTTATGATGCTTCCATAAACCACAGCATCACCTGAAGACACACACAAATAACTAGCAGTCAACATCATTTCTAGAGCTGCTTTGTTAGATGTTCCAACATTTTTACTGTGAAACTGAAAGATCTGAACTAAACGATCAAAGTAAAGAACAAATATCTTTAAAATCAATGGTTTCTCCAAGAGTTGAAATGAAGATTGTGTAAACAATTTTGGACGAAACATTTGAGACAAAGTAGATGTTGAAACTAAAAGCCACAAAATCGCTGCATTTGTTCGCTGTCCTTCTGAAACCTCAGATGTCCAAATTGGCTGTTTTGACATTGACAAGCACTTTTTATACTCTTTATTGTTAGATATTTGGGAAAAAACAGTGCAAAAGTATAAGGATCACTAACAATGGTTTGTGACTAAAAATAATGGAGATATAAAGCGATACGAAGGATTTCAGTCGATTCAAACCAACAAATCAACTTACATTCCGCACAATAAAAAGCAGTTTGGCTTAATAGTAAAATAAACGTAAGGCCATTATCATCACACAGGGAGAGAAAAGCAATTTATTAAAGCCTTCGCAGAGATAATCTCATGAAACTGAGAAGGGTCACTTAGCAACCCAGAGAAAGTCCCATTAGAGCAGAAGAAGAGAAAGAGCCACGGACACTGAAGGAAGCAGGAGATGCTCGGATGTCCTTTCACCGCTCACCACCCCCAGACAGCTCTGGACTGATCTAATAGAGATCTGTTGTGTAGGAAGAGCTTTGATGTTTAGATTAGGATGAAAACTAATCAGGCAGAGCTCACGTAACACACACTCAATTACACACATTCATACCTAATGTTATTAAAATTAAAAAACGAGTTTAAGCATTATTTGTGAACATTAATATTGTACTAGAGCTGTGTGTGTAAATTGATGTTTTTGTAACTGCAACATGACATAAAATAATATTTTAAATAGAATTTGCAATGTTTAGAAAATGCATCACATGTGAGCATTTGTTTTACAACATAACTTGTTGAGTTGATATTGGATCTTTAATTAAAGACTTATCTGATGGCACATGCCAAAACCAATGTCCAAAATTGACATCTTTGCTCGTTCTTTAAACATAAAAATATATTAAAGATTTTGTGTTTTTGTGTAGTCGCGTTTTGAGTGTAAAATCTTCAGACGAATTTAATGAGGCTCGACCAAAATAACACACATTGCCATCTTGGATTGATAAGGTTCTGGATTCTGAGCAGTTTTGAGATATATACGTTTTTGATTTTGTACATTTTCTAAAGTCCCAAAATGTACACAACGTAAAGAAAATACACCACAAATTATGTAAATAAGTCATGGATTAAGAATACATGAATAACACAACAATATTAGATAGAACCTTCCAATTCCAAGATGACAACACAAGCAAAGTTTAAAAGTCCGGACCTTGACGTCTGTAGACGAAACCAAGAGAGGATCAGCAAAATATTCTGATAAAACTGATAAAACTCAGTGTTTGCTTTATTACAATTAGATTTTTACGTTTCTATGTTGTCATTGATATTTCCTGGCTTTTCCTTCCAGGTAAAGTAATAAACACTGTTCTTTTTAAATGATTTAATACTGTGTTCTCAAAGTTGACAAGCACTTTTTAATACTTTTTATTGGTTAGATATCTTCAAAACCCAGTGACAAAAATATAAAGGGAGACTAATAATGATTTATGGCACAAATTTTTAGAAGAACAATCATAAAATACTCATCCCTGATAATCTGTAGTTTGCCTTTTTCTCAAATAATGTCGTCTCTCAACTAAATTTACTGTTTTGTTCATTTTGTTTCACATTCCAGTAACGCTCGCAATGTACCGCATAATAAAACAGGATCTACAGAAATGTACTGCCGAGGTACATTATTGTTACAAGTGGTTATGCTATAAATCCTGTTTAGTTATGCGGTACATTTCGTACCGTAATCCAAACCGTTACCCACACTCCTCATATTATGATTGTTTATATGATCCTGAAAGGTCATTAAAAGCAAATCTTGTACAGCTCTGCCCTCTGGACATCACTTTTGTCCGCTGCCGTCTGTATGGAGTATTCTTGAGCGCTCTGTCCATGGTGCTGAAGTCCAAACATCACTCTGAACCTCTGCCCAAACTATCATGATGTCATTTGTGTTGACAACACATTCTAACGCAAGTCTCTGACCGACCCTAATATAAATTCTCATGCCACTAAATAGATATCTTTCATGTGCAGACGGTACAATTAGCATTCTCTATAATCGCTCTACTGCCCGCATTATTAAAGAGACCGTAATTAGTAAACATAATAGGCTTAATCAGACCGAGCCGTGGCTCATCTCTGTCCGGGGAAGATTAATTCTTAGCTCACCCTGCTAATATTAATTTTTCTGTAAATGGAGAGAGATGAGCTTTCACAGTAATGAGCTACTTGTTATGCGGTGACAGCTTTAGAAAAACAGCGCTTTGGTAAATGAGATGAATAGGAGAGGGAGAGGTTTGTTGTGTTACGCTCATCAACTTAAATTATTATAAAAAAAGTTTAAAGAAAAGAAAAAGCAGCTCGCCTGTCCGGTTTAGAAAGTTGTCGATGAGCCAGCGATGGACGCTCCCGCAGTCGTGTTGGTCATTGAGGGAGAAAAGATTGGACGGGACGGGTTGTGAACATGGTGGATTCTGAGTGCCGGTGGTCCGGATACTGGTGTCTGAACTGTTAATACTGGGCATCTGTAATGTTACACATGCAGATACATGACAAGCTCTAAAAGAAGAGTTTATACAAATAAGTGTGTGCGGATGAGTAAAGTCTGACCTGACACTGAAGGCCAGCGCAGAGGATCAAACAGTCGTACTGTACTTTGTGGTTGCTCGCCAGTTCGACATGTTTGGCCTCGCGATCGATGGCCTTCATCTTGTCCGTCACGACGCTGATCCAGGAACGGAAGGACAGCTGGGCGTGATCCTGAGAGCTGTAGCAGTGACTGTAGAGAAACACATTCACACATAAAGCTTCGAGCTGAAAACCGAGCACACTTCAAGAGTGTTTGGACTGAGATTTGATGCTCAGATGTGATGTGGATTGACAGATTGAATCAGATGTGCTGGAAACCACTAACAGACGTATTCATCAGCAGCTGGATGACCTGCTCTGGCATTTTTGGATTGCAACGATAAAAGTTAAAACTTTGAAAGAACAGTTGAGATTTATTTCTTTTTCATCCAAAAATAAAGTATCATTTCTCTTTTCCACAGTGAGAAAGTGGATGGTGACACTTTTGGTGTATGATAGAAGTTGAAATCTGTCATGGTGAGGAAATAAGCTACTTGAGCGAGAGCTCATAGAGCAAAAAGATTTCCTGCAACACCACCACAAATCTCTCTCTCTCTCTCTGAATGCCTCTCATCTGTAATGCGTCTCTCACCTTGTAGCCAGAAATCCCATGTCAGGAGCGGCGTGATCTGGAAGGCCGTGAGTGGAGATGAGGGTGAGATTGTTGAATCTGAGATGCGGACTGTGAAAATAAAAGAAGGCAATAGAAGAACTGAAATATTTCAGGGATCATTTGAAAAATCTAGTTTAACACACGTGTCATGTTTTATAGAAATCCAATTCATCCAGCTCATATTACTTTACATTTACATTGCTTTATCCTATACATTTTACATAGGTATTTGCAATCCCTTGGGAATCGAACCCACAACCTTGCGCTGTTAATGCAATGCTCTTACCACTGAGCTACAGGAAAGCTTTATATCTTTATATCATCTTCAACGATATTGTGCACTGGTTACACAACACTTGCTTTCCTATCACATTTTTTTAATAAAATAAATACATGGTTAAAATAACAATACACACATGGTTAAACCACCTGCACATTGACCTTAAAACACATACACACACTCACAAATACAAACACATACATACTCATACTCATACATACACACACACACACACACTCACAAACACATGCATACTCATACTCATACTCATACATACACACACTCACAAATACATGCATACTCATACTCATACACACACATACAACATACACAGACACACACATTCCATAGATTTCAATTATATTATTTATACACATCTATAAATACTATAACCTAACCGTAACCCAAACATAGATTATTTTTTATATTTTATATATTTACATGTATACAGTGTTTCATCCGAGGAATTCACCAAATGGAGATTGTGCTCAGATTTGGTACACTTTTGGGTCTCCAAAATATATTTAAATTTGTTCACACACACAGACATAGAGCTCCCCCCCCACACACATACTTGTACACACACACACACAGACTCATACACTCACAATGAGCATCACATCATTGTCCCTTCGACATCTGATAAGGTCTATATTTTGAGAACAGATAACAATCCCTGTGGATCTATATTCTCAATACATATTTGGCCATCAGGTCCTCATTTCACATCTATAAAATATAGAGCAGAACACACCCCGTGTGCACAACAGATCTGCTCCATTTTGGGTAATGAGGCTATTTTTCCTACATTTTTTGTTCCTTTTTTTCAGTTGAGACATGAATGCCACTGAATGACGGGTGCACAGTAACAAAAGCACGCGGGGTGTGTGGGGTTATTCCGCAAACACTCGACGGACAGATGCTGAAATCCCTTAATTTCCACCGCTACGCTGGCCCGCGTTAAAGCGCTTTCTTCTCCGACCATCACAGTAAAAGCTTTTCCTTTTGTTTTGTCTTTTTTCCCCTCTTGTTTTGTTTCCTGTGTGTAGTGGTCTCCCCCCCTCCGCCTCCCTCCCCCCCGTCCCCTCAGGAGTGTAAAAAGGTCTCTTGTCATGTAAATGACCTGTTTTGTATGTGCTAGAAAGACATGATCTCTATCTGTGGCGGGAGAGGAAATCAGGCCGGTGTGTGTTGAAAGAGAAGCGCTTGAGGTCTGCGGACCGTCACCGTTGATCAGACGGAGGCACAACGGACACGCAGACGCAGATCTGGATTCTAGCGCTCTAAGCGATGCAGACAGACCGAGCTGCATGTTTCTTCTTCATTTTACATGTTGGACGAATGTGATTAAAGTATATGAAACAGAGTATAAAATATGTCTCCATGAGAACGAAATAATTATTTCATATTCAGTCTCATCTGTGTCTCAAATGTTTCTCTTGAGAAAGAGTCAGAAATCTCACAATTGTCCTCAGATTTTCAATAGAGATGTCAACAATGTGTCAACCTGAGCTCAGATTTATCAAGTCAACATTATTGAAGATCTCAATATGGACTCAAACATTTCAAATCCTGATTATATTACTTCTTCAATCTACATTAATTCAACACCTCCATACTCTTCATGTGCTTCAACAACTACTCTCATTTGTTTGTTTTTATTTTTTAAAGAGAAACTAAGTTAATAACATATAAGATATCTTAAGGAATAAAATCAACAAATAGTTAAAAAAGAAAAGAAACAAATCTAATTCAAATCACAAATGAATTGCTGTAATAAACAAAAGATTCAACTAGAACTATATTGTCCGTGTTTTATGACAAGAATGAAAGGCGCTCGCCTGTGCCGAGTTGAAATGTTAATCTTATGCGAGTGCTTTTCTCTGCGGGCGTTCTTGACCACCAGCTCGGTGTTTCGTCCTTATCAGCGACTGACAGGCCGCTATTGTGGCCAGTGTCTGACTGCTAACTTTAGGGGCCAAGCATCTTTATCGGCCTTTTATGGTCCTGCATTTCACCCCATCCTCGGGGGTGATAAAGGACAAGCGAGAGAAAAGAGGGCCAGTGGGTTTGGCTTGACAGATAAGCTCTGTCGGACACGGCTTCCACCTTCTCCATTAGTCAGGCGGCCTCTACGGGGGCCGAGCGGCCATAAGTTTAGTGGACACTAACTGCCTCATTAGTCAAGTCATTAGCGACAGCAAACACCAATTGCGGGCGGCAGAACAGTGGCGGGCTAATTAAAGGGCCAGCGCGTGACCCCTGCACGCTGCCAGCATCAGACAGCTGCGTGCCCGCCGCTCCTGCCAAACGCACACACAAAACCGCAGAGCGACCCCTGGTTGCCAGGCAGTTATCAGCTCTCGGGGAACAAGCGGGCCTTTAAATCGCAGCTTTGTTTGGTCAAACGCTCCACGAGAGCCTGAATCTCAACCCTTGACATCACCAGAACTGCCTTTCTGTGAACATTGAGAATCATCTGTACTACAGTTTTCTCAATAGTAAACATTCTCAACACCAAACCGGATAGATACAAAACCATCAGTATTTGGTTGTCACAGGTTGTGACTGATTTTGGGTCTGTCGTGGAGAAATGCAGTCTCTGATTTGTCTTATTCATTCATTGTATTCCCATCTGAATCAAATCAAATCTTACATAAAAATTGCTGAGGTATGGACTAAATGACTTTTGACTTGTCAAATCAGAGCTCAGTTTAAGACGTTATTGAGATCTCTTCTGAAGCTCTAATTCGTGACATTCTTGGGAGAAATATCTGAGACGCAGGTGAGACCAAAAGAAAAGTTTCCTTTTGCTCTAAATCTCCTTGATGTCTTGGAGAAATAATTGAAATATTAAAGAGATCTCATCTGTGATTTTTCCTTTTAATGGAAACTCACACCTTTGCTTGCGAACTGCTTTCAAATATTTGACTAAATGTACAACTTCTATTTTTGAAGAAGTGTGTTTGTGCATCTCAAGGCTGTCGCTGCTTTTAAAACACACACACAGAGATGTCAGGTATTAACTGAATCCCGCTGGGTTGAGTGTTATTATATAAGCCGTAAGCTCAGATTTCATGCGATCGCTGTTTGGCTCAAATCCCAGCGAGTCACTCTAACTAATGATAATCACACACAGAAAAACAACCTGTTTCACAAAGACAAAGAATCCTGCTTCTGCTGCTGCCAAAGAAAAATCAAAATCACTAATAAAAGCTCAATTATCGTGTGTAGCGTTTGACCGAAGTAACGTTTCTAAAAACATACACTTACGAGAAAGTCAAGGCTTCGAGGAACGCTAAACCTGTGTCAGACGCTCCAACTACCACGATCCTGCTGTTGATGGTGACCTTCGGCTCCATGCTGAGTTTTCTGTTGGTGTAATAGAGGGCAAAGGGATCCTGGCCAGAAGAAACAAGATCAGATGATGAGAAATGATATCAGTTTGGTCATTCACAGCAAATGTTGGCAGTGCATTCTGATTTAAATCAATCACCATACTTGATCAAAATATTTTATTTCAAAATGACTCCATTTATTGTTTAATGTAAAACAAACTTTAAAAGAAAACACGTGTTATAAAACATACTTTTAAAACATACTATTGTGAATTTATTCATTTAGCAGATGCTTTCCCCAAAAAACCTTAAACAAGAAAGCATTTGATTTGATTGATTTGTTTTTAAGTATGTGCAATCCCTTGGATCGAACCGATGACCTCGGTGTTGCAAGCGTCATGCTCTAACCACTGAGCTACAGGAAAACAAACATCACACAAGAGAGCGTCAACACTTGCATCCTTCCTCCTTCAAGGGGAACAGGATTAAGGATTTGCGACCTAGAATATGATAATTTCATATAAATTGTTCAGTTGTTTTGGTGGAAGTGAGAGATTGTGGTTTTGAATGTTGTTTGTTTTGGTGCACACTACTTTATACAGCCGCGGAATAAAAAGGGAGCATTTAGGTTTTCTGATTTTAAAACTTACTATTTGTGTTTAAGTAAAATGCTAATTTTTGTTTCATTCTGTGAACTTCTAAAAACATTTATACCAAATTTCAAATCAACACATTGTTTCTATTTACATTTATTTGCAGAAAATGATAACTGGAGAAATGGGTGAAAATAGCAGAAAAGACCCTGTATTTTTTCAGACCTCAAAGAAAGCGAGGAAGACAAGTTCAGATTCCCTGATAGGTAATACAAGTCACAATTCTACATATATAAAACTATATATATTTAGGAAAAGTCCCCCCAAAAAATGATGCAATTATAACTGATCACAGTTTTCACCTGTCTTTTCATGCTTTTCAATATGTTTTGAAAGAATAAGTTTATGGGTAATTAATGCTATTTTTGAATTATTTTGTTTGTTTTCATTTAACTAAGTATGCCAAATCATTAAGCATTACATTGAGAACATTCTTGAATATTCAGAGCAATCCTTTACAAACAAATCCCATATATGGCATAGTGCAACCAGACGCAGACACACACACACACAAACGTCCTTTTAGTGCTCAGGTAAATGTTTGTCCTTTAATCACATATCTGCCGTTTCTCTAAAAGCCAATCACACCAGTTCATCTGTTTGGAAGGTTTGCCTCCGACAAAATAGTTATATTAAAGCGAGAGCCTGTGTGTTTCACCGAGCGCTCATCTTTCTAAAAGATACCGGCTCACCGAACAGCAAAAACACATTTGCATTAGCCAGCACTGTAACTAATCTAAACAAATGGAAAATTCCTAATGTCAAAGAGTTCTGCCGCTGAGAGAGAAGGCAAACCCACTCCATCAAATACACACAGAATTGCCTCTACACCTAATATAATGCATTGAAACTTTCCAATGTGCCCATTTTCATATTCTTAAAGCAGGTCGTCTTTGAATGCATTGAAAGCGAACATCTGCTGTGTTCTCTTCATCGTGCGCTCTCTCCTTCTCTAATTGGCCCTTGAGCATGAATAATTTGAGGGATTTGTACCGTGCTACACCTTATCCCATTTAACACGGAGGAACAGAAGGAGAAGCAGTGTACTCTGGGAAGAGAGAACGAGACACAGAACTACGTCAGTTGAATTTTAAGGAAACATGGATGATACACAGCCATCAGTGACCGGCTCTTCACAGACACTCGTTCATTTCTATAATCAAATACACGATCTGAAGCGCTTTCAATGCCGGACGTGTCAAGACACCAGCAGGTCAAGATAATGAGAAGATGATTTTTGGAAAATTATTTCATTTATTTTTATCAATGAGATGAAAATCTCACATTTTTCATCGAGTTCAACCAAATCCACATATCATAACATCAGTCTCCTCATCTGATTACGATACAGTAACCAGACATCAAAAACAGCCGACTTTGTTCTCCCTGTCCAGGTAAAGCGGACAGGTGCGTGGATCTGAAACGCTGGCGACAATGCAGGACTTCAGCGAAACGTAATGGCCTTCGTAACACAACACTCTATTGACGAAGAGCAAACAGGTGCTTTAACTCTGATTAATTCATCTGAAGCGGACGCAGGATTAACGCCGTCCTGGCGCTCTTATCTGCAGCGCTGCCTGGACACCACCGTTGCTCGGCTACCAAACTCAGCGACAGCTTGTGTCGTCCCGCTAATGCATCACACACACAAATAAACTGTAAAACACGAGCTAAGGTTCAGAACCCAGTGCGCTTCTTTACAAATACTGATGTGCACGAATACATCCGAGAACTTTTAATGTTGTGTAGCTGGGTGTATCGTTGGCTTTCGGACAAGGAACCTCAGGGCCTCTAGAGCTGGGGTTTATAAACTTTAACACAAATAATGAAGGAAAGTAACAAAACTTTTCTTTTATAGCATCCTGGTGTATTTTATCAAAGAACAGGGCTTACATGACACACTATGAGTAAAGTAGATTGTCACGATGTAGAAACGTGTTCATTTAAATCCCCCTCTAGTAACACACACACTCACACACACACACATCACACGCACACACACATCCCGCACACACTCACACACACACACACACATCACACACAACACACACACACACAGGTCTGCAGCAGCTGTTGGTCGTTGTGATCATAGCTGGATAAGCACACTGCTAGTTTACCTGTTAGAAATCAGCGTAAACATTCGCCACCATCTGCTCCACCCATCCATCTGCTTCATTAGCAGCAGACGTTCAATAACCCCGGGCTAAAAGAGCATTTAGTGTGTTTAACTTACAGCTAACCATTCTGATGGACTAAACGGATAACAACGAGGTGAATGTGTACTTACACGCCATGAATTATTGATAAACGTTAGAGAGAGAAACAAAGACGCCCCAGTGACCCTTCACACTTTATGAATAATGAGTTTTGATAAATGACATGTTGTGATGAGTGATGGCAGAATTACAGCACAGCGCCTTCTTGTGGTTTAACACTTCCTTCACAATGTAGTGTTAGCATTATATTTACAAGTTTGGAAGACGCTTTCCAAATTGCAATCGAACCCATGATGGTTGTGTTACTAATGCTCTTTGAAGTGAGCTACAGTATGAGATCTGTAAATGTGTCTGTTTTGACAGATGTGATACTATCAATCTGTTCTAGCAGGAGGACCTGTAGATTTCCGTCTGACCTGTTGTCTGGTGATGTGGCGGGAGGGTGCGTTGATGCCCAGCTCCTCCAGCGGGTAGATGATCTGCCGTCTCGGGCTCACGGGTACCATGAAGTTCAGCACGGCTGCCAGAGAGCGAGAACTGACATTCTGAAAGCACAGGAGGAAAACAAAGAAGTGAAGAGAGAGCGTAAAAGTTTCAGTTAAAGATATTCAAGGAAATTAGTAATATAGTTTAAAGAGATATTTCATCATTTATCCACCCTGATGTCATTCCAAACCTGTATGACTTTCTGTCGTCTGCAGAACAAAAAAGAAGATATTTTGAAGAATGTCGATGATCAAACAACACACATCAGACGCAAACACAATTTTGAAGAATGTCAATGATCAAACAACACCGAACCACATTGACTTCCATTGCATGATCACAAAATCACTGAGACATTTCTCAAAATATCTTCTTTTCACAGTTCCTGAAGTTTTGCCCACTTCATGGCTGTGCTAGGATGGGTAGAGAGTTAATTTAAATCCCCCACTAGCAACACACATAAACAACAAACACAAACACACACACACACTGAGACATTTCTCAAAATAACTTCTTTTCACAGTTCTTCAAGTTTTGCCCACCTCATGGCTGTGCTGGGTCGGGTAGAGAGGGTAATAAAGGCAGGTCTTGTGTGCCAAGCGTAGCGCCTCTTTAAAGAAATGCTTGCCGTGGTGCTGGCATATTGGGTTGAGGATGAAGTGACACAGGCGGCCGTGTTCCTCTCTCTGGTGATGGCTAAAATACATAAACCGCTCGATGTCAAAGTTGGCTTGAATAAACTCAATGTCCTGCAACATGAAAACAGAAAGATGTAGCAAAGCATTTGTGGTGAGGGAATATGATGACGAGTTGAACAACATCGAGTTTACCTCTTCATCTCTGATGATCATCAAACCAACAATCTGAGCCTTCACCCGAAACACGAAAGCCTGAAGAGCCGCCCCATCCTGTAAATAAGAGATTACACGCTGCGTTCAATCACCTGTACCTAGTGTCCAAATGTGTATAAGAATAGTTGTGGTGACAAACCGCGTCTTTTCGGGCCTGCAGAAATAGATCCAGGTCATCACGGACGGATTTCTCCTGGTTAAGACTTTTTATCAGAGTCTGGACTGCTGGGATATCATCCGACACTGCGACGCGCACTTCCAGGGTCCTGACGGAGAGAAAAAAGACATTGAACTGATGTGTAATCATGATGTTGGTGATTGATTTGATATGATGTGTGTGCATGTGTGTACCTGAGCAGCCCCCAGCGATGGCACAGGTACAGCTCATGTGGGAATGTGCTGTTCTCACGAGGAATGATTCTGAGGAAGGACTGAAGGAGAGGGAATTCTGGAGCCGGTTTGGGAACAGAGATGACACAGTATTCCCGATCCTGCACAACACAACACATTAGGTGACATACAGTCTTCAAAATAAAGGTGCTTCACAGCGATGCCATAGCAGAACCAGTTTTGGTTCCACAAAGAACCAGACCAAACCAGACCTCTTTCTTACTTTTATAACCTAAAGAACCTTAAAAAAAAATATCTAAAAAAACACGTGCAAAGATTATTGAGGAAAGAATGGCTGCTGTAGAGGATCACCAAAATATTATTAAATGATCAAACTCTACTCTGAAAGTGTTTGCTTTAATCTTTATTAGCTTTTTGCTTTTCCATGAAATTGTTTTGTATATTCGAATAAAAACTATATTTCCTATAAGCAGTAGTTTGCATTTTTGGGCAAATAGTTTTGTCAAATAAATATGAAGAGTTCAGTTGCAAACCCCTTAGTCAATAATGAGATTACGATGTTAAGTGAATATATGAAATATTTTTGTTTTAAAACCCGCTCAAATAAAATACCACTACTGGATTTAATCTGGATTCATAGGGTTTTGCATCTTAACTCTTCATATCCTAAGGTTTGGTTGTCCTATTTTGTACCATACAGCTCATATTTTCACGGTTTACTCAAACCTAAATAATTTAGTAAAACCAAGTGCATATGTGCTCTGGATAACTCAACAAACAACATAACATACTCACAGGATAAAGTGTAAACAGGTAAGGCAGGAGGTCCGCTGATCTTTGGAAGAAACAAGACAACAAGAGAAATGTTTGGAAACGTCATCTGTCAGTGTTGGCCGGTCCAGAGAGAATGTGCTCTTGTTGGTCTCGCTGTCACTTTAAGCATTTTCCTCATTAATTACATGTTCATACTCTGTGGGGTGCAACAGGACTCCATATTCCACAACAGCTGCCCAATAATGTGACACACAGAGCCCATCAGCAGGAGCCAAATAACATTCAGACATCTACAGCAACTGGAGCTCCGCCAGATCAGTTTAAACCTGAACCCCATTCTTTATAGATATTTAGATCTTTTAAACTTTTTTAGTTTTAAATGTTTTCCTGAGGTCTATTAAATGTGTGCTTATTGTCCTAGTAAACATTAAATATAAACCACCATTCAAGACTCACTGGACTTTCAGGACAAATACAATTAAGCAAAAATATCAAATGTAATAATTTACTAAAGTTAAAAATATTTTTCAAATGTTTCTGAAACAGATAACTAATAAGGGAAAACATCTGTCTATAGACCGTTTCATCGGACGCGCGCTCGCCCGACCCTCCGTTAACGTCCGGTTTGTGTTTGGCTAGGTCTAAATAATATAACTATTTATATTTTATTTCATGTCTCTTAATATTAATTTGTATCATTTTTTATTTTATTAATTGTATTTAACAAACGATTTGTTGAATTTTGTTGTATGTTTATGTTTACGCGTGGTACATTGATATCTAGAGGTGGAGCTTGGTATCGCAGTCTAAATTGAAAGTATTGTGCAGACGAGTTTAGTAAAGTAACGGTTCTTCTCGGTTTCTTTTGCTCATTATCATAAATAAGCATCAGGCATCCTTTTGTTTGTGAACGAGTACCGGAAGTTAACTGCAACCCACGAATGCGCGCATGCGGAGTAACATTTGTTCATGTTGTCACTTTGAAACTCTATAGGAGCTCAAGAGTCAGAGTGAATTCCTTCTTAACGCATGAGATGCTACTTGACAAAACAGTCATATTTAATTTCAATTTTTTTAGTCACCAAGTATAAAAGTTCAATTTGCGTTCTGAACACCACACGGTACTCAGGCCTGTGATCTCACCTCATTTCAAACCTCTTTTCCATAGTAAAGAGCTGAATGCAGAAAGCATTAGGAGATCGGTCTGGTTCGGAATCCTCGCAGGAGGCAGTGTCTCTTGACTCTGCATTCTCTGGCTAATAAGAAAAAACAATAAATAAACCAAAACATGAGCTGCTCCACCACATTACAATAGATTCCTAATAGTTTTGGGTAACATAAGTAAGTCAAATGTAAAGACAATGTCTTATACTGACCAGGGATGTGTCAGAAGGGTCTCCACCTTGTGTCTCTTCTCCCGGATCCAATTCACCCTGTAAATGTTTGTTTCCTCATTAACTTAAACTGTATGAATTGAGCGCAAGAAGCGTAGAATGCTTTTTATCATGCACTAAAGCAAGTGATGTTTGCCTTTGCAGCACCAAAACAATGATTTTAAAATCCCTTCTGTGTTTTTCACCTCCACAGACACACACGAGGTGAGATGTTCCTCCTCTGATGGTGTTGGCTCCTCTGGTTTGACTGTTTGATCCACTGCATTCGTCTTTCTCAGTTCTTCAAATGCTCCAAGCTCAAAGCATGTGTTTAGAAGCTTCAGGTCAATGTGATCACTCAAGCTGACAAACCCTACAACACATCCTTCAATCTGCACATACACACGCATCACAGGCAGTTTTTATTAAATACATGTTACAAAGTGAAAAGTCTTAAAATAAGAGTGTAAAGGCCTAAGACGATACCCCCTCTGTAACAATTTATGAAAAAAGGAACTATTCAGTCACTTCTTGTAATCCTCCTGGGCGATGTACAGTCGTTCTCCGGACATTTAGACAAAGGCAAACCCGCTACAGATGTCTGGGCACAATATGTGCACTGTGAGCATGTCATGAGCCCTCATCTGCCATATGTCGCATGAACACATGTCAGTATGCGCCGTAGGCGAGGGAGAGGGCGATCTGTCACCCCATCATTCCTGAGAAAACATCGCCTAACACAATGTCTGTCCCACTTTTAGAAATGCATTCAGAAAACATACATTCTGTTGTCGTTAGCTCTCAATAATGTCATCTCAAACCTGCATGACAACAGTCTTATATGGAAGATTGTGAAGAATGTTGACACTGTTCTTTAAACCACACAATGAACGTGAATAAAGAAAGAAGTCAATCACAAAATGATGAGCAACATATACTTTCGTGGTCCACAGATTTGAGTGCAGAGGGGTTCAATAACACACTAGTAGAAATGTATATACTGCTGTCTAGGAATGAAAACGGAGATTAAGACAACTTAAAAAGTTGATTTGTATTCCTGATCGATAAAAGCGCAAAATCTTGGTTCAACATTTGTACACATGTTTGAACTTTAAAGGAATGTTAATGGACATGACCGACCTCACAGACGACAGCGTGATTCTCCTCGCCCTGAGACTCGATGAGCTCAGACAGAAAATACGGCCCGTGGGTTTCCACCAGTGACTCGATCTGATCTGCAAATATCTGCATGATGTCATCGTGATCCTCCACTCTGGAAAGCATTGATTTTTAATATGATGTACTGAAAAATGTTTAAACCGTGTAACTATGAATTATACTCATGTTTATGTGTTTTACACCTTATATTTTTTATAAAAAAGTGAATAAAAGATGTGTTTAAACCTGGCTCTGCGGACATGGAGCCGTGGACAGTGATTGTGTCGATGACAAACATAAACTGGACTTTGAATTTCCTCCTTGAGACACGTTAAAGGACCAAAGATCTTCTCTAGTCCTGCTTCTGGATAGAGCGTTGTTAACTTTAATACAAATATGTTGAAAAAGAATGTTAATAAATGTACTGGACATTGCGTTTTCTTACCGAGTGGCCCTCTGTAGGGAGTCATGAGGCAGATGTGTTCCAACTCCACAATGGCATTGAAGACGGTTCTAAAAGTTGCATTGGATGGAAATAAATCTATGATCACGAGATTTGCAGATTCACTAGAACATGATTGAATGGAAGCAGGAAGACATTGCTTTACAGTCAAAACAATTTGTGCGGCAAGAAAATAAGATTCAGTTGCACTCTAACCAGATCACAAGAAAAGTCTGTCATGTTTGAGGAAATTGTGATCGAAATCAAAGGGCAAACTGTGGGTTCACATGAAAAAGAGTAGAGCAGCAATACTGCTACAGATGAATATCGCAGTTTGGGGACATATTCCAATCAAAAAGAAAAAGAAAATATAAACGAAATTATTACGAAATATTAAGGAAAGAAAATATGCCTTTTGATGAGCTGATTTAATTTAGTGTGTTGCCAAAATATTTCGAGACATTTGTGATGCAAGCCTTAAATTGCAACATATTTATACACCTAAGTCAGCCTATTTCAATAAATAAAGACATACATAAAAACAAAATACATAAAAAATGTCAAAAAGAAAAGCTGCCTCCATTACCTGACTATCTCTTTAGCTCCCCCAATAGAGAAGCTAGGCTGAGCGACAAAGAGGCGCAGAAAGAGAGTGTTCAGAGGCTGGAGGACATAAGAATGACTATCAGATACATGTGTGTCATATTGAATATAATAGACGTAAACACAGTTTCACAGACATGGCTTAAGGCAGGACTTTGCCTTTGCCTGAGTTATATTCAGTTAAGATCCATTTTAGTCTGAGACTCCCCTTAAGCCTTGTCTGTAAAACTGGGCCATTGTGATTCATTTGCCTACAGTCATTTTTTGGGCATTGTCAGGGTTTGTGAAATAAATTCTCCCAGCATGCCTGATCCACCAGCTCTTCCATGGGGTGGTCAGAGAAGGATGCATGAGCGAGCACTTTATCCTTACTGGTGCTCAGTGTCACGGCCAGATTTGCTTTCTCCCTGCAACAAGACAAAAAAATCTGTTTTGTGACTACTGCCTTTAGGATAACACTTTACATTACAGGTACCCTTTATGAAGCATTTATAAATGTGTTCACTAATCATTCATTAAATAAGTAATTTACAGATCCATTATAAAGCAGTTATAACTGCATGAATAAATAAGGGGGATTCTAACAAAATACCTGCCAATAGTGAGCAGGTATAAGAAAACCAAAATATCACCTACAGCGTCCAGTCTGACAGCCTATTGCAAACAACATCAAGATCATATGAATCTGCTTTCGAGTCAAACAAATAATGAATAAATACATTTATTAAGCATTTATAACATGTGAGTCATAAATGGCTCTCTATTAGGCAGGTATTTCGTTAGAATCCTCCTTTAATTCATGCAGTAATGATAACTGCTTTACAAGCAATACATGACTTATTAATGAACACATATGTAAATGCTTTATGAAGGGTACCTTAATGTAAAGTGTTATCGCCTTTGGTTATGAATGTGTACCTGCTTGAATGTTTTTAAAGTTCTTCTTCCTGAAAGACTTAGTTTAATCTTTATGAAACGTACAGATATAAAGCATGTGTACATTAATCACAAGGTACATCACGGTTCTATACACAATGCATGGCTCACGATACCGAAAATATCCCAATGAACCGATTCTGCGATAATCGGTATGTTACTTGGCAATCCTATAACGATACATCACGATACCTATGACTCTATGAAAAGAAAACGCCCATGGAAAGGTTCAGTGCAACATTTTGTCACTTAATTTAAGTGTTCAGAAGATAAATTATTAATGTATTACCAACATGAGTAACATTTCAAGTAAATTAAGCATTTTATTCTTAAATCAAAAGCTTATCTTTGTGAACTGACACATTTAGCTCCCTTAAGAAATTGGATGAACCAGGTACATTTCTAAATATATCAGCCTCTTATTTAAACCTTATTTGAACATCTCAGTGTTAACTATCTTAAATTAAATAAACTTGAAAACACCTCAGCGTTAACCAGCTTAAATAAAATAAACATGAAAAGATCTTAGTTAACATCTTATTAAACCTTCATTCCCATATTTGCACGGAGCATCAATTATTTTACGAGCCCTATCTGGTATCCTCTTAAAAAGATTTTAATCTTTTCAAATTTTGTTTTTGAATGCCCTTTTAATTTCCTTTTTTATATTTTGCATTATCATTTAACTGGTATTTTGTTATTCATCTTTCTCTTGTTTTATATATTTATTTGTTTATATTGTATAATTGCGGTGCTTTTGTAACATATACTAATCTCTAATAAAAAACTCCTAAACCCTTTCTGACTAGTTAACGCTTGTTCACGTTTCCCTCATTCGTTTCATAAGCGCCACCCAGTGGAACCTTGAAGTAATAACGCTTGGAAATATATTTAAAACGTCTTTTTAATTATTATTTAAAATATCGGTGTTTGACGCCAGAGTATCGATTCTCGTATCGCACGTGGAGGACGACGATACACCGTCATATCGATGTATTGTCCCACCCCTAATATTTACAATACTGTAGTGGTGCTCCAGTCTCTCATTTATTATAATTGTATGAAAATAAGTGACTTTCAACGGGTTTTTTGTGCTATAAAGTCAAATAGATGATAATATTCACGTATTGCTGAACTTTTCCTGTAACACTCACAGAAGGTGAATAACATTGACTCTGCCAAACACAGCAACGGTGGACGGACTGATCAGAAGATTGATCTCCTGAGCATCCGATGACTCTGTTCTTCTCACAGTCACACTTTCAACTGTTCCCGCTGATGACGTGATGGTGCTCATGTTAAAACTAAAAAAAGCAACATAAATGTTAGTTTCTATTCTGATACATGCCACTTGTGTGAACAGTAATCTGTTTCTATTGCAGAATATTATTTTATTGGTAATATTATGTCCTAAAATATTTAAAGATTAAAACAGTAAACGTGTCCATCACTTTTCTTGAATTTTAACGACGCCACATAATGTCTTTTTACCAAATAATTCATTTCCGTGCCATTATATTGACCAAAATGACGCGGTACTAAAGGCTTTATTTTTATGTTAATGTTTTTACGCGCTAGGAAATTAAACAAACCAACCTTTCGATCGAACCTAAAGCCTCTCTTTCCTTAACGCTAAATGGCGATTGCTCAAGTAAATGCTGTTAGCAAGCGTCTAGTAACCATAGAGACGGGCGGGTGTGGATGATGCAGTGCGCACACTGAACACGTCACTGAGTACGCGCCGCGCGACACACGGCAGTGAGACGTAGCTAACTCTTTAGCTTTTTATTAAAGAGTGCAGACTTACAAAATACCAACAAGAGTCGTGTTATAATAACGTTTTAGGATTTAGAAATCATGGCGTCAACAGCGGCGGGCAAACAGAGGATACCTAAAGTGGCGAAGGTAATGAAATGAGTTTGTGAGTTAGCGAGCTAGCATTAGCATGTCAACAAACGTCGAGCTGCCGTTTGTTTTCATTTATTAACCTTCAGGTTTGTTATTAAATGAGTTGAAAGTTATTTTAATGCGTCTGTTTGTGTGTTCAGGTGAAGAATAAAGCCCCGGCAGAGGTGCAGATCACCGCAGAGCAGCTGCTCAGAGAGGCTAAAGAAAGAGAACTTGAGTTGCTGCCTCCTCCACCCAAACAGAAGATCACCGATCAAGAAGAACTCAACGATTATAAACTGAAGAAGAGAAAGGTATGATGCGATTAATGTGTAACACAATATATAATGACGTACTGTAGCAAGCGGGGAACAGAGACAACGAAGTGACCGCTCAATCGTCGGTCAACGGCGCCGCCATATTGGACCGGGCAAGATTGCCATAGAAACACCTTTAAGTTAACGGGCACCCGCGAGTTGCGTTTTATAAAAAGCACACAAGCGTTTAAATGTCCTCCTATGTCTTCGTTGATAACATTTCCTGTCTCTATTTACTTGTCAAGAGGATGTTACAGTGCTATTTTAATCATCTCTCCACTCTCTTCAGGGGTTTGAGGACAACATCAGGAAGAACAGAACCGTTATCAGTAACTGGATCAAGTACGCACAATGGGAGGAGAGTCTGAAAGAAGTCGAAAGGTCAGCTTTTACATCAATCACTAATACCGATCTCATAAACTGTTCATAAGGAATTTTGTTCAAATGTTCTCTTTCCTCCACAGAGCTCGCTCCATCTACGAGCGAGCGTTGGACGTAGATCACAGGAATATCACGCTGTGGCTGAAGTATGCCGAGATGGAGATGAAGAGCCGGCAGGTGAATCACGCTCGCAACATCTGGGACAGAGCCATCACCATCCTGCCTCGTGTCAATCAGTTCTGGTATGGTCCTTCTTCCTTTCTTCAAGAAGATTCAGAGGAAACCGAACACAGCTTGATTTGCGTTTGTCTTACAGGTACAAGTACACATATATGGAGGAGATGCTGGGGAACATTGCGGGCTGCAGGCAGGTGTTTGAGAGATGGATGGAGTGGGAGCCAGAAGAACAGGCCTGGCATTCCTACATCAACTTTGAGCTGCGCTATAAGGAGGTGGACAAGGCTCGCAGCATTTATGAAAGTTATATCCTTTAATTCAGCCGCCTCAGCGTTATCACATGTGTTTCAAATGTGTCCTTCTTGTAAGTTAAGCATCACTAGTTATGTTCTTTAACGGCTGAGCACTCGTCATGGTCCATCCCGAAGTAAAGAACTGGATCAAGTACGCTAACTTTGAGGACAAGCACGGCTACATCGCTCGTGGGAGGAAAGTGTTCGAGAGAGGGGTGGAGTTTTTCGGTGAAGAGCATATCAGCGAGAACCTCTATGTGGCTTTTGCCAGATTTGAAGAGAAGCAGAAAGAGGTTCGACCTGAGTTTACGCTGTCTAACAAACACAAATCAAGCTGTCGTTTCCTCCTCACGTGTTCCCTTTGTGTCTTTCAGTTTGAGAGAGTTCGGGTCATCTATAAATATGCTTTGGACAGAATCCCCAAACAGCAGGCCCAGGAACTGTTTAAGAATTACACTGTGTTTGAAAAGAGGTTTGGAGACAGGAGAGGAATAGAGGACGTGATCGTCAGCAAAAGAAGATTTCAGTATGAAGAAGAGGTCAAGGTATGTAAGATCTTCAGAGGCTTCTCTTGCGTTCAGAGTTAGATGAGTCAACGATACACAAAGTCTCTCAGGTTTTTACGAAGAAGCTTTTTATCAAATCCCATCTCCTTCGCAGGCGAACCCACATAATTATGACGCCTGGTTTGATTATCTGCGTCTGGTGGAGAGCGACGCTGACGCAGAGACCGTTCGAGAAGTGTACGAGAGAGCCATAGCCAACACACCGCCCATCCAAGAGAAGAGACACTGGAGACGCTACATCTACCTGTGGATTAACTATGCTCTCTATGAGGAGCTGGAGGTGAAGGTACGCCAGACATCAGCGACCTGCAGGGTTCATTCACTTGTCAATCGTCAGTAGTACTCTGTGCAAGTGTTTGTTTTAATGGTGTTTCGTTTAGGACCCTGAGAAAACACGGCAGGTGTACCAGGCCTGTTTGGAGCTTATGCCACACAAGAAGGTAAATACGTTTTGTTGTAATGCTGTGTAAAGCGGTTGTTTCCTATAATATTATTTACAATAGTCGTACTGCTTTCTATATTCAGTTTACGTTCGCCAAAATTTGGCTCTTATACGGACGGTTTGAAATCAGACAGAAGAACTTGCAGAACGCAAGACGCGGCTTGGTAAGTGATCTTGAATCGACTAACAATCCAAACAAATCTCTAAAATACATGAGTGATGCGTCACTCGAACTTCTGGCTTCTCTTGTTTCAGGGCACAGCCATCGGGAAATGTCCCAAAAACAAACTGTTCAAGGGTTACATCGAGCTGGAGCTCCAGTTGAGAGAGTTCGACCGCTGCAGGAAGCTTTACGAGAAGTACCTGGAGTTCAGTCCAGAGAACTGCACCACCTGGATCAAGTTTGCAGAACTGGAGGCAATCCTGGGGGATACAGACCGGGCCAGAGCCATATTTGAGCTGGCCATAGGACAACCACGATTAGACATGCCGGAGGTCAGGCTCGCACCTTCTAGCTCGCTCACTTCGGTCTTGTTCTAGATCGGGTCGTGTTTGTGTATCTGTGCGACCACTTTTAGAGTCGGGAGCAGTTATTCTGATTTGGACAAAACAATACAAGTTTGAAAAGAGCGTTAAGCGAAAGCTTCTTCACTTTGTGTGTACTTTAGGTGCTCTGGAAATCGTACATTGATTTTGAGATCGAACAAGAAGAATATGACAACACACGTGGCCTTTATAAGAGACTGTTACAGCGCACACAGCACGTCAAGGTAAGAACACAACCACCGTCATGACTGTGCAAGTGTTATATTCATCTTAGTTTCATAACTGTGTATTGCTTTACAAATATTTCATAATCGTTGTTAATTTGTTATTATCTTCTGGTTTGCATTTAAGATCCAGATTATAAGGAAATCTGATAAGTTTTTGAATTAACAAAAATATTACCACATGCATGATTGATCATTTGATTATTTTCAAGCAAAAACAACTACATTCTGATTACTGTCAAATCTCTTTAACACGTCGCTGTAGTTCAGAGCATCTGAAATAATAATGTGATTTGTGTCTTCAGGTTTGGATCAGTTATTCTCAGTTCGAGCTGTCCATTGACACCGATGAGCGTCTGCAGAGATGCCGACAGGTCTATGAGGAGGCCAACAAGGGTCTGCAAGGCTGTGAGGAGAAAGAGGAACGTTTGATGCTCCTGGAGTCCTGGAGAGACTTCGAGGAGGAGGTCGGAACGTTTACCAACCAGGAAAGAGTAAGGAAGCTTCTGCCCGAGAAGGTGAAGAAGAGGAGAAAGATCACAGCAGAGGATGGGGTAAGATTTACACCTTCTGATCTCCAACTACTAGGGATGTAACGATTCACCGTGAGCCGGTTGAAAATGGATTATAATATTTGATGATTCAGTCAGGGTAAGATGATATTTGAACTGCAATACATGTTTTGAACAGCTGGGGCCGCTGTGATTACTGCCAACTTGGATATGCTGATATGTCTTAGTTTGTTTAATTTAAAGAGACTTTTGTATTATTCACTTTTTATTTGACTTAGGATTTGTTTTAAAAAGGAGTATAGTTTCTGTGATTTGAAATAAAATATATTTATATTTTACATAGAAATGTGCAGCGTTTGAGAAATAGTAAAAGGGCAGTTGCTCATTTCTATTTTGTCTCAGCTCATTTTGTAAAAATAAACCGTGAATGAATCGTATCGTGAGATCAGTATCATGAATCGCATCATGAGCTGAGTGGGTCGTTACATCCCTACCAACTACAACAAAAAATTCAGTTTCAGCTGTGATTTAAAGAGATAAATTGAGATTTTTACTAAGTTTTAAGACTTGTTATCAGTGTAAACCTCTTGAGATGTTGTATTTCTAACATCCTCTCTTGAGATGCGAATAATAAAAAATCTGAAAGAATTCTTTATTTGAACACATTCTTGCTTTCTGTCACGTGTTCAGTCGGATGCTGGCTGGGAGGAATACTACGACTACATTTTCCCTGAAGATGCTGCCAACCAGCCCAATCTCAAACTGCTGGCTATGGCCAAGATGTGGAAGAAACAGCAACAGGTGGAGGAGGAGGAGGAGGAGGAGGAAGAAGAAGAGGAGGAGGAGGAGGAAGAAGATGATGAGGAAGAACAGAACGTTCCTCCTCGTGCAGAAGAACCGAAGGAGAACTCCGATGCAGAGGAGCAAGACCCTGCTCACACCAAGCAGAAGGAGATTGATGATCGTGATGATGAGGACGATAGCAGCAGCAGCAGCAGTGAGAGCGAAGATCAGACGGAACAAACCAAGACAGATGCAGACAGAGACTGAACCGCTGCGGTGGAATCAAATTCAATGTTTCTGTTTCGTTTTGTCTTTTCTTTTCTTTTGTAACAAAATAAAGGTGAGAACCAAATGCGCTCGTGTCAGTCGTACTTTTGGGCGGAAGATTTCTTTTCTGTGAAGTGTTTTGGTGTTAAAGGGATAGTTTACCCAAAAATGTATTCCTCCTCACGTCATTCCGAACCTGTATGACTTTTTCTTCAGCATAACAACGCTGGTAACCAAACAACACTGAAACACCTTCACAAAACATTTCTCAAAATATCTTCTTTTGTGTTCCACAAATGTAAGAGTCACATACAGGTTTTGAACCACATAAGGGTGAATAAATCATGACCGAGTTTTCTCTCTTTCCCAGCCTCGGTGACTTTAGGACAACCTTTTTTCTCAAGCAATAAGCTTTCGCTTGTATCTGAGATGTATTTTCCTTTGTAAATGCAAAGCCACGTGATGAAACTTATTGTCAACGGTAATCGTTTAACTGCTGTCTGTTATTCAGCCTCCCAGCAGAAGAGATATCAGCAGCTATGACATCATCAGATGTGACAGTATATTATATTTCTCTTAAAAACAATCCCATCAGCCAGGTTTTAATTTGGACCTCTTTATTAAATGTAACTACAATTCTCACTTCCTTTATTTTCTGTGTTATTATCCAAACATAAAACTATTCGAAAAGTTCATTCAGAGCAGTGACTCTCTGACACACAAGCGATAGAAACTGAGCTCAGCTGAAGTGTTGATCTCATGACGAAAGCAAATCTTTTTATCCACAAGTGATCAAATCAGGGAGTCACATGTTAATGTTATTCGATGTCTTCTGGTCGGACAGGATGAGGAAGAGGGATTACAGATTTCTTCTCTGTGTCTCTGGATAAAGCCTTCCTCATATCTGTGAAGTAAAGGAGTTCAAATGAGTTTACAAGTAAGTTTATTCACAAAAATGTGAAGCAATATTTAAAGAGTTTGGTTCCAAAATGAGATTTTTTTTTAACTCAATCATGTTTTTAATTGTGCATTCCAATTAATATCAATCAAACTGCAGTTTGTTTGTTTCTATTTAAGCCATACTAACTCAAAAATACATCTTACTACCACAATAAAACCATGATAACATAATCTGAAAATGTATCTAATTTTAGAACCAAACTCTTCGTTTGCTTTTATTAAAGCGATGCCACAAGAAAACGTAAACTTTACCATAAGCATCTTCGTCTGGTTCTCCGTTACTGGCGGAGTAATATTCTATAACCGTTCTGTAGACGCTGTAGCCAAGCTGTTTGTACATATTCACAGCGACTTGATTGGAGACTCGCACGAAGAGATCGACAAAGAACCCACCCTTCCTGATGAGAAAACACACTATTTAGAACTCTTTCAGAACAGAGTGGATCTCCATGATCCTACTGGAAAATCTACATGCTGCTTTTATTCACATGACATGACCAATGAGAGAAGCACATGTCACTTTCACCTTTCCGAGATCTCCTCTAACATGTCCATGAGTTTGGCAGCTAGACCCAGTCGTCTGAACTCTGGTGCCACGGACAGAGCCGTCACGTGACCGTGCCACTCCTCCCTGGCGACGGACCCTTCTGCTTTCCCCATGACTACAGGTGAAAGTTAACACGGGTTACAAACACCTCACCTGACAGTTAAAGTTTACCGCTCATTTTCATTCTTCTATGGAGTGACAAGGAAAAGTAAGACAGATTATCAGACATCTCACGACTCATCACAACAGGGTACCTTCCTTGAAATACACGCTACTTTTCGGTAGTTTTATTTCAATGTTTTGTGATGCTTCTCTTTTGGCCCACAGAAAGAATTCAACATTATGAAAGGTGAGTAAAAGAGGTGTGATGACAAAAATTTGACTCACTGTAGCCCATCAGTTCACCGCCCGGAGCTTCTGCTACTATAAAATACTCAGGCCAGTGAGCCAGATACTGCAGGTAAAATGGGATGCCATACTGTACAATAAACACAAGTGAAGGACAAAAACAGAATCATGTACGACAGCCCTATTTGCCTCATGCAAACTACTGATACACTAATATATTAGCCAGGCTGCTTGATCATCTTGTGTTCAGTTTAGAGATTATATTGTTTTGTTCTTTCTTTCTTACTTACTTAGTTAGTTAATAGATACTAGTGCACTTTTCATTGGTGAACATTGTGTGTATTTTGTTATCATTAAACTGTATTGCAGACAAATACGTATATTGTGTTGATATCAAGAGTTATTTCTCTGACATCATCAGTCTTTCTCTTCATTTTCTGATGTTAAAGGATACAGTCTCAGTAAAAGGGTCCAGATTACTGTGGGATAGAAAACATGCCATGGTCAACACACATACACATGTATTGCATATCACAAACATGCATGACATCATGCAAATTTAACCCCAAATAATAGTTTGATCAGGATATTTAACAACATTTGCATAAGACATTATAACATCTTAATTCAAACATTATGTGGTAATTCGTTTTCAGAGGTAAACAAAGCCATCGATGTCGCCAACAAAACAGCAGCTAGCATGCTAGTTGTACCATGTTTTAACGCACCATGGTTTTAGCATTTTTATACACACTTTGAATGAATAACTAACAATTTTTTTTTAAATAATTGTGTAAACATACATATTTTTAGGTGGCACTTTAAAAACACAGCATTACTTTTGCGTGTTGGTGTAACCTTGTCGTGGCTGTATAAACAACATCTAAAAACATGAACTCAAGCTCAACAGTATGTGACTAAAACTAAAACGAAATAATATTAAGTCTGTATTAGTAAATTAAAACTGTATTTTGTTGCAACGTTGCCATGTTTTTTTCTGAAGTAGCATGTAAATATCGAGCTGTATGAATGGTTTTAATTCGTTTATCACTGTATCTGTTTAGCGCGTTTTTGTGAGCGTATTTATAACTATACGACATAAATGAAACTTACATGTTATTGAATTTGAACAGATCATCGCATGTAAAAGCTCGCAATGTTGTCATGATGCTGCGCGTGTGTGACGAGATGACGCTCTGACCTTTCACCCTCTGCGTCACGAGTGTGACGTATCCTAGCTGGCTTTGTTCAGAGCCTTTTTTATTATTATTTTATTTTTTATACCTTCTCCCCTGGTTGTAATACGTATGTTGATTGTCTTTTTGTTCTAAGTATCGTAAAAAAAAACTTTGTTCAGAGCGTTTGAAAAACAGTTGCGACCGCTGTACGTAAGTTACAACTTAGCCTAGTTTTTACTTATATGGGGACTAAGTTACAACTTACGCACTACTAAATATTTTTGAGTTGCACCATTTAACTTACTTGAAGTGTTACGTTAGGTGTAAACTAAATATTTACGGAAGCCTTCCGTCAGGAGTAACTTTAGGAATTAAAAAGCAGACTCACTGAACTGACGAATAAAGCGGCATTCTTCAAAAATTTACATACACGATAATGCTGACATTTACAGTCACTTACCTTTAAAAATAGAGTTAAACATTATGTGATGACACGACATTATTAGTGGCTCTAACAACAGCCGTTACTTCCTTTATAAGCTTGTGTTGTGCACGTCAAAATAAAATAATCTTTTTTTATTTATTTGGCAGTAAAATCACCCATATAACATGTCACTTATTATGATTTTATTGGACTGTGTTGGTTTTATTCAGCATTTGTTTATTAATCTTGTCTAAATTGAAATATTTAATTAAAAACCTTGTCATTCATGATTAGGTAGTATTCTACTATTATATTTAAGAAAACATCATTTTACTGTTATTATGTGACATGAAATAAGTTTAAATCAAGAATGTTTTGGAACTCAGAACATTTTTAAAGGGTGCTATTGCACTGTTGAAGGTAAACATCATATTATGCGACTACGCATTACTTAGAGCTTACAAACTACTAAATTCTGCCAAAAGACAAATGGTTCAACCGGATAACGTACAGAGTTAGTTACAAACTAGCTTAGCTATAAGCCTCTAGCGTGAACTTTACGTTCACATTTAAGAAAGAAATCCTGCCACCAAACTTTAAACCTTTCTAGCTCCAGTGCTTTGTGCAAAAAATGTTTGCATTAATTTACTGCATTCTGTGTGCTACTACAGGGCACTGAGGGAAGTCACTCTTTTCCTGTCAGTTCTTTTCAATGCTTGCAAATGTAACATTCCAGTTGACTTGCGAAATCACTTCCATTTGTTTTAATAATAAAGGATATTGGAAGTAAAATTGGTCTTGGGTTATGACAAATACTTTCTTTTAACAGATTTACGGATGGCCGTAAATTCAAATCAGAGCATCTTCCGTGTCTGGAAAGGATGTGAGTCTATAAAGTAACAATAAAGATAACCTTGTTTGAAATGGGTTTGGCTAAAAGAAAATGTTGGTTTCGTCTATAGGCTACTTCTAGTTATTTATATCACAGATTACACAAAAATACAGCTCAAAATCTGCCACAGGATCAAGAGCACCCGTGACCTTCTTGTAGTGGAATGAATAAGGATTTGTATAAGATGAAGTGTTCTTTGTCTCCCTTCACCAAATAAATATCTGCCTAAATTTACTCTAACAATTTTGAAAATCAGCTTCTGCTGAACTTAAACCAGAGGTCTCAACCTTGAGGAGCATGTTGTATATTAGAATAGGCATGTAGTTTGATAAAACTGCAAGAGTTAAATACAATTAAATACAATCAGTTCTAGAGCAGGAAAAAACAATGCATGTGGTTCTTTCACTTCATATTGTGAAAGATTTAATGCTCAACAAGAATCTTTATAGTTTTATAGTTATATATACTTTTACTCAAGTACAATGTGGTACTTTTTTACTTTTACTTGAGTTTGTTTCTGGCCAGATAAATAATTTTCACTCAGTACTTATACTTTCACTTGAGTAACATGTTTAAGTACTTTTTACACCTCTGCTGTAGAGTCCTCCATGACACGAGTTACTTCCGTATTCCATTCTTTCATAGGATTCTGTTTTCAGAATTTCAGAATTTCAGAACAGCGACACCTGCCGTTCATTTCACATTATCGATTGAAATAATTTCTCTATACCAGAAATAAACTATTTTAACACAAAACTGCAATATTCCATAAAAGCGAATGATCTGTTTTTAGCTGTTTTTTCAATATGGTGATTTTTGTTACTTTTTGACGTTTAAGAGATTTTTTTATTTTTATCATTTTCAAGTATTTTAACTTGCATTTCTATACTCGTAAACATAATTTAATCTGGAAGTGTTAATTACAAGAATTTTGAAAGTTAAAACTGAATTTTTAATTACAAGCTTATTTGTAACTATTACAATGACCCCGTCTATTGCCATTTAAATTAGACAATGGTTCTTGGAATTGTACGGTTTTGTCTCTAACTGTCTTTTACACTTAATTATTTTGATTGTTCTGCTCAAATGTCTAACATACTTCCCTTTATAACGCCTCGTTTCCATGTAAATGGAATTCTATACAGGTGTGTAGGTGGAGTGATAAAGGATCAGGTTTTCAAAGACACTATAAAACACTTGTTAGTCTCAGGACATCAGTGACTTTGACTTCACATCAGTGATCAACAATGGAGGGGCTTCAAGTCTTCTTAGGATTTATTCTAGTTTGCAGTGGAATGAGTCTGGAGAACACAACTACACAAAGGTATTCAGTGCTGTTTCATTCTTCAGCTGTATTTCTTGGATAAGCTTTCATGTGACAGTTTACAAAGATGCTGCAATTCAATAGTTTTGGGTCACATCTATAAAATGAGTTTTTTGTGGTTTTGATCTAAATGTGTATGCTTAAATGTTTAAGGTTGTTTTTGTGGACATAAAATGTATGAAACTGTGAACGAAACATAAATTTTACTTTGTCAAAAATAAGCTTGAACTGAATAAAGGAGACAAATAGACTGTTTAAAAAGCATCGCAGGGTGAGACTTTTTTGAACATTGTAACAAACTTATATTTCTTATGGGACAATTTTTCGAAATTGAGATTTTTACAGAATGTAAAAGCTGAATAAATAGCTCTCTATTGATGTATGATTTGTTAGAATAGTACGATATCAGGCTGAAGTATAACCATTTAAAACTCAGGAATCTGAGAGTGCAAAAAATCTAAATATTGAGAAAATTGCCTTTGAAGTTGTTAATCAGTGACACGTTGTAAGGACATCCACTCATAAAAATAACATTTTTATATATTTAAGGTAGGAAATTTACAAAGTATCTTCATTAAAAATGATCTTTACTTAATATACAAGTGATTTTTGGAATAAAAGAAAAATCTATAATTTTGACCTATACAATGTACTTTTGTCCGTTTACTAAAAGTGTTCCCGTGCTACTTAAGACTGGTTTTGTGTTCCAGGGTCACATATAGATTCATGGTTATATCATCCTATAGAAACTATAACGTGCTACACAAAAGCACTAAATTGTAAAAAAACAACACTTGATGTTATATTCTTCCAATTTCAGCTAATTTAGACAAACCTTAAAACAAACTTTGGCCAATTCGATATTCTGCTCATTCACTTTTATAATCACATTTAACTTTGAATTGTTTTTCAGCCGAGAACACAAGCACACCTATGTAATATCCGTCCCTAAAGCTCTGCGCTGTGGAGTTCCAGCCACACTATCGGTCACTATCCTCACAGAACATCCCATTACCGTCACTACTGAACTGCTCCATGGCCGCAAAAGTGTGGCTCAAATACAGAGCACCATCCCAGGAGGTAAATCACACAGATTTTAATGTACTTATTAATGTTATTATTATGTGTCACTGCATTGTACGCCTACAGAATAGACGCCACTTGTGTTTCTCATCGAGGATGATTTTCACATTTTATTATGTCAGCAAATACGTCAAATGAAACTGTCAACATTAAAACATAATTATAAATAATTAAACTATTACAAAAAATGAATGTTAATCAGGGGCGCCTGTTCTATAGAATGACACATGCATTAAATAACTCCACCCTGTTGAAATAAAGTCATATCATTGGTTTTTTTTTGTTTGTTTTGCACAATTTTTTCATTGTTATTATTTTTCATTATTATTTGTTTCATTGAACTTTTTCATTGTTATTTTTATTCATTATTATTCATTGTTTTTCAGGCTCCACTAAAATGCTGGATCTTCCCCCTGTGAGTATCAGGACTTCAGAGTAGATCTATGAATAATCTGAGTAAAAATAACACAATGGATTGAACACCAGAAGGCTGTGTGACAGGTAAGGTTTCTTCTCTGCAGGTGTTTTACGATGACCACAGTTTCCCGCGTCCATACGAGCTGCATGTTAAGGGCTTCGTCGGGAAAACTCAAGTCTTCTCAAATTCCACCACGATGATCTTCAGCCCTAAGTGCGTGTCCATTTTTATCCAAACCGACAAGAACAGCTACCAACCGGGACAGGCGGTGAAGTTTCGGGTTGTATCCTTGACACCCAACGGAAAGCCGTACAAGGGCAAGATAGACATTTTTATCCAGGTAAGCGGCTCAAAAGTTTAATAATTTTTTTATCATAACAGGCAAAATAATTATAGATCAACCTGTCAAGATTATTACTTTAAAACTCAGGCGTTTCAGTATCTTAATCATTAAAAACACAATCGATTAAAAACCATCAAGAGATCATTAAACATCCACATTTTTCCACAGTTATGTTTTGATGACTTAGTCAAAGATATGACCCGCTAAGACTTATTCTGCTTTTCTCACACTCAATGTTCAGTTAAACACCTGTTTGTGAAAGTGACAAAACGCATTTGGCAGCAACATTCACCTTAGTTGCTATGTGTGAATGAAAACACGTTTATTGGGATGATAATTGCATGCCCATATTACACCAAAATGACAGAAAACTGATAAGTGATTCAGAGCTGAAAGGCCCACACACCAGGCACCGCCCAGATCAAACCATCCCAACTCCTACGCAACGGCTCTTACGGCATCCAACAAACAAGCACAAACATGCTGATTTTTCTTTTTGTAATTACATTAATAACATCTTTAAATTGGCCCATGTTTGCGTTAACCAGGCAAGCATAATGGGTTCAATCCACATACTTTTTAAAAACGCATAACCTTGAATTAAGTCTAGCTGGAGAATATTGTCGTTCCAGCACTGGGGTTCATGCTTGTTTTCTCACTGGTTGTTTTCTGTACTGTGAACAGGATCCGAGGGGGAATATGATTCGGCAGTGGCTGTCTGTAAATGCCGTCCTCGGTGCCGTTTCAGAAGAACTGATCCTCTCTCAGAATCCATCAGAAGGCCAGTGGAGTATCATAGCTGAAATCGATGTGAGTGAGATTATCATATTCATCCTGACAGGAATTGTACATGTATTTTTATTTAAGTTTAGCTTACTATTTGCAGCGCAAATGTCACTTTTTTGCCCACTTGTCAGGTAAGGATAAAAAATAGGTTTAGTTTGAGTATCTTTTGAATGTAACACCACCATTCTCTGTTTCCAACATACAGGAAGTTGTGCAAAGGAGACAGTTCAGAGTGGAATACTACGGTAAGATTTACATTTACATTTATGCATTTGGCAGACGCTTTCATCCAAAGAAACACACTACAAGACTTTTAAAATCTTCAATCATACATTTGCAGACAGAAACACTAACTGATCAAATCTGCAGACCGCCACAGACTTTCTGCAACAAGTCCTGAAAATCTGGGCAAATCTGAGCAAAGGTCTTGTAGTGTGTTTTGGCCTCTACAGAGCATCCAAAGATTATAGACCGTTCCAAATTTTTTATTATTCAGCATTTCTGAATGTATTCTGGTCATCACAGTCCAGTGTTTGTTGAATTTCAACAAAATCAAACTTCAGTCATCCAACAGTAATGTGAAACACTGACAGCAAGACAAGATGCAAAAAGGCTGTGAGAACAATTGAGGTTGTCACATAAAAAAAAGATTTCAGAAGCTTTCCTAATTATGAACAGCTATTACGGATGTATTTCTTAAAAGTGAACACCTGAAGTCTAGTTTTAACTTTCTGCAAAGAAAAGCAAAACAATGCTTTTATTTAAAATTTTGGAGAAATTTTGTAAGTAGTTAACAATAATGAACATAATAAATAATGAATAATTTTACCTAAACCCAGACCTATAAATAGTATGTTTTAAAATCATAAAAATGGTCTCTAAAATGGTCTCTTAATGATTTCCTCGGCTGTATTTGTGATTTCAGTACTTCCTAAATTTGAAGTGAATCTGGACGTTCCCTCTATCCATTATCATGAAGATACGTTAGTTGGGACGGTAAATGCCAGGTATATGTTTGTCTTGGACAACAAAATAAAGATTCATAAGATACCTGATGAATATTGAAAACTTGTCCTGTCTGTTATTTTTAGATATTTTTATGGGAAACCCGTCAGTGGTGTCATGAATGTTTCCTTTGATCACTTTTTCTATGGTTATCATGTGCAAAACCAACAGGTGGGAAGGGTAAGCACTGGTTTCAACAGAAGCATTTCTTTCATTCAATGGTTGATTGATTAACTATTAACCATTAACCTTTTTACCCATTACCCATTAAGCGTAACCAATAACCAGCGTTCATATCCGTTAACCATTTATTCTACATTTCATCTGTGTTGTAGATTGATGGCTCTGCCAGTTTTACATTTGAAGTACCTGAATTGGGCAACACATTTGTTGAAAGAGTATACTATGATATATACAGAGGTGGCGAATACATCGACATCAGTGTGAACGTGACGGAGCATGCTACAGGTGTGTCGCAACTGCCTATATGTGTATCCTGCAAACTGATACATTAATAAATACTGAGACTGAATACTGTGAATAATCTCATGGTTTTAAGTTGTTTGCCATTTCTGTTTGTGTAGGACTGACATACAACAATAGTGCGAGAGTTTCTATTGTGAAGAGTAAATACAATTTAGCATTCCTGCAACATCCACAGTTCATAAAACCAGCTATGAACTTCTCTTCTCTGGTAACATTACATTTACGTTTGTTCAGTGAGCTGGCACATATGGTCACCCTAAGGCAATGGTTCTCAAACCTCTCCAAAGGTTTTGGTCGTAACATGATGTAGTAAATAAAGACTTATGATCCTTAACGTAGAATTTTATTTCAACCAGAAACATATTCAATGCTGGAACATCAATTATTCTGGTTGCTGGGCCTATGTTTCTGATGTTTGATTGCATACGATTTAGGATAAAGAAAAAGCCACAAAGTCTGTGGCCCCCCCAGGATCCATCTTGGGGCCCCTCCAGTTTGAGAACCACTGGCCTAAGGAACCTAAACAAGATTGTGTTAGAATTTAGATAATTAATAAACAACATTTATATTGTCTTCTCACGATATACATTTTATACATCTAGTTGAAGGTATCCACGTATAACGGCCACCCTCTGACTGATGAAGAGCGGAGGGAAGGCATACGGCTGGTCACCACCCAATACAAGTCCAGGCTCTGGATGATGAAAGATTTTGAAGAGGCTGAGCTTCATTTACTGAAACCACAAAACCGTGCCTCCACTTTCTCTTCGGATAAAGATATTACCGTTCAAGAGATGACGTATAATGTTTCTGCTGATGGGATAGTGTCATTTCACACTACCACTGCTGATGACGTGGCCATGCTTCACATAGAGGTGCGATCATTCTACACCGAATTTCAACTATAAAAAATTCTGTACACTGTTTTCAAGAAATGCTTTGTATTTATGCAATACACTGTTTTTCGTTGTCTGTTGTTCACAAGTGTTTCTCCTCCTAGACACCAGTGAGATTAAATGGAGAGCGAATGGAATCTTGTGCTTAAGTCTCACCGCGTCTCAGATATTTCTCATAAGAAAAAGAATCAGAAATCTGACAAATGTCTCCGTCATTAAAGTTTCAGAATAGATGTCAGATGTGTCAAGTCTGCAATCAAAAGTCAATACGATTGAAGATCTCAATATGAACTCAGACGTTTCTTGTCAAATGAACCCCAATCCAGATTATTTTACCTCTACAATCTAGATTGATTTCACACCTCCATACTTTTCAAGCATTTCAAAAATGACACTCTCATTTGTATTCTGCCGGATAAATATCAGAGAGTTAATTCTTGAATGAAACACAAAAACGAAAACCCCATCAAATCTCCTGAGCCATAATCCATTACATCAATATTATACACACCGGAAAAATCTCCACCGACAGAAGTGGTGACAAGTGGGATTCGTTGTACTTGTGTTTCTCATCATGTCTGGTGTTTTTTTCAGGCTAGGTTTCGGGACACGGTCAGACAGCTGGAGCTGTATTCATCAGGCAGCGGATCTTACATGCATCTGCACAACAACAGTGATCCTCAGGTTCTCTAGCACTTTGTGAAGCTCGTGTGATGTTATTGTGTCTCAGCCAATGGTTTTCATTGACTCTCTGGTGACTTTCACAGGTTGGACAGCCATTGGCTTTGAATGTGGAAAGCAACCTTAACCTGACCAGATTTCACTATGTGGTAAGTATCTCCCAGCGGGGGGATATCAAGTTATTTCCCAAAAGCTATTTACGGTGAGGATACAATGAAGCGATACATTCTAAGGGAAGGTGTACTATGAGTAGTGTTACACAATGTAAAAAAGACAATTAGCAATTTGACAAAATCTGTTGACGGGGGAAGATAGAAAGGGGAAGTGGGTAAGGGAAGTTTACATGTGAACAATAGATCAGAATTTTCCAGAAGTAAAATCAACGTTTTCATGGTTAACCCGTGATGACCAGCAATGGGTCTGCAGGTGATGTCTCGTGGTTGGGTGGTGAACGCTGGAACCTCAGATTCCTTGTATTTTAGTCTGTATCCGGATCAGTCCTGGACTCCTCTGGCCTGTGTTCTAGTGTACTACACACTGTCTGACGGAGAGATAGTCAACGACGCTTTACAAGTCACTTTCACACAAGTCCTGACAAACAAAGTAAGAGCACAAATCATCACATTTATGACATCACATGTGTGTTAGTCTGACTGAGACGATGAAATTGACAGATCAGCCTCGAAGATCTGAAAAAACATCAGTTATTTTGGTAGCTTTATTGTAGTGTGCTATTCTTTATTTAAACTAGAAACAATGAAGTATCATTTCAGTTTACTTTTTATGTACTAAAACGACATAATATATCATAAATATCATACTTAACTTACAGCGACAAGAAAAAGTTTGTTTGGCCCAAACCTGTTCTCAATCAAAAATTTAATTGTTTACTTTTTTCATGTGTAGCTGTTTGAATTTTTTTTTCACATAGTTTACATACCTGGTTATATTCTAAGTATAGAAAACAAAACCAAAATAGGAGCATAGCGGGATACCTTGTGAAAGAAGTAATGTATAATATGTAGTAGACGATAAGTATAATTTTAAGTTCACTTAGTAGTTTACAAAGAGTATGCTTCGAAGTGATCTTTCATAAACTAAAAATTAGCTACAAGTATGGAGTTAGTAAACTGTCAGAATGTCTATATGTTCACTTGCAGAAAAACTAGTTATGTACTCAAAGTTTACTACTTTTACACACTTTAAGTATGCTTAAAAGAAAGTTAATAGACAAAAATGTGGGCCAGTTTACTCCCAAGATGTATTTGAAAATGTGCAACAACAATTATACTGCTAGTACATTGATTTTAGAATACTTACTACATAAAAAACTTTACTTAAGTATACTTAACAACATCAATTATGTTGGTACACTTTATTGTGGTGTGCTATACTTAATTCAAGCTAACAATGGAGTATACTTTCAGTTGACGTATTATGTACTTCTCTGAAATATAATACTTATATACTTCTCTGTTTATTTGTTCCTAATCCTGTAATTAATTGTTTTCTTTTTTGATTGAGTAACCTTTTGATACACATAGTTTTATTTATAGAAATGAAGACCTAAATAGAGCATAGTAGGATAACTAGTTCAAAAATGATGTATAAATAGTAAACTATAAGAACAATTTTAACTTCACTTAGTAGTTTACCAAAAGTATACTTCAAAGTGTGCTTTCATAAACTCAAAATAAACTACAAGTATTGAATTAGTAAAGTATTGGTATATCTATGGCCCGGTTTCACAGACAAGACAATTCAGGACTTTGCCTTAGATAAATTATAATATTGATAAAATATAAAATGCATTAGAGGTATGTATCTTGAGACAAAACACTGACAATGAAATGTTTTTATAAATGTTCGGGCATGTTAGTTTCGGTTTAGACAGCTTAAACGTTCATTTTAGTGTGGGACTAGCCGTAAACCTTGTCTCTGAAACCAGGCATATATGCTCACTTGCAGAGTAAATGAAAAACATAGTCGTGTACTCAAAGTTGACTACTAATACACATTTTTGAGTGTGCTTAAAAGTACTTTAATAAAATAAAATGTATGTGCATATTTTTTTATAAACTAAATTTAGTCCCGAGAAGTATTGAACTTGTACACTTACAATTATAGTGCTAGTACCTTGATTTTAAGAACTTTACTTATGCATGCTTAATAAAATGACATTTAAAGTATACTTGTTTTTTGTGTGAGAAGTTATTCATCCATAAGAATGGCTGCAAGTTTTGTAATGTGTGAATTTCAGGTGTCTCTGAGGTGGAGTCAGGACCGTGCTAAACCAGGAGACTCTGTTTCTGTATCCGTCTCTGTTTCCGAGTCTGGATCCCTGGTGGGGTTTCTGGTGGTCGATAAGGCGACGCTTGACTCTAAAACAGACAATGGCATCACAGTCAAGACGGTACAATAGTCTAATACACTCATACTTCATCTCCTCTTGCATAATAATCTGTGACCTCATTGGACAATGTAGAAATCCTGAGGGGTTTCAAGGCTTTTTGGACTTCCTTGTTTCTCAACCGATGTCTTATCTCATTCAGCGTTTTGTATTTTAAGTGTGAGAAATCATCTTTGGGATTTGAGTTATTTTCTATTGTACGCGCTTGAAAAGACGGTGCGATGACTGACACTTTTGCCTATGTAACTCAACGCCTGACACCGCACCCGAGTTTCACTTCACGACAAAAGATGGAAACTGGGTGAACCGCTTTTAAACGTGCTGAACATATTGTTCGGGATGTGAATTGATACAATAGTGCAACAATGGGTCGGTGGAGACCAGCACTGACCCTGAAACAGCTTTTCCACATTTTGTCAGTAATTCTAAGAGAATGATGCGAGATGAGCAATTGAGAGGTTTTGTTTGTGTGTTTTACAGGTGCTGGAGGAGTTCATGTCGTACAGCGGAGAGATGATCAACACAGAGGACACAAGATATTTGTATTCTGCATTCACGGTAGATCAGATTTATGAATATTGTCCCAGACAGGATCACCTGTACGACATGCAGATAAGAAAACAGCATGTGTTTCATTCTCCAGAAATGCGGCGTCACGGTCCTGACAGATGCCAGGCTGAACCAGGAGAACAACATTATGTTCTTTGAATTTCGTAAGTCTCAAGACTGCAGACATGAACTTCCCATCTTGTGCTGTCCGTTTAGCAGAAATTGAAAACAAACTATTACCAATAATGCTCATGTGTTCCACAGCAGGGGACATCGCCTATACGGACCAGGCGTCAGATGGGCCCATTAACAAGACGAGAGAGAGAAAATACTTTCCCGAAACTTGGATCTGGCTGGATGCTGACATGGGGTATATTACAGATGAGATCTCTTAAAAATACCAAAATTATGGCATTCACTGCCCCCTTGAGATTAGAAGTGTAGAATCTCTTTTGTCTCTTCTGTTATTTTCTGTGAATTTGATGATATTTGTGAATTTCTATTACTTGTATAAGCGCTTTGAGATGCTATGTTAAAAGGCACTATATCAAATAAAGTATTATTATTATTAAATTAAACTAAATCGAGAACTCCACCTCCTGAGCTAGCAATCTCTTAAGATTTCCTTAAGTATCCTGCAGTTTTTTCTCCTTTCCAAGAGATCTCGGTTACATCTCAAACATGTTTTAGAGATCTTCTACAAAGTTAGAGGAACTCTTGGACATCGGGACTGATGTTAAAGGAACAGTTCATCCAAAAGACTAAATTCTGTCTTGAACTACTCACCTTCAAATTGTTCCAAACCTGTATGACTTTCTTTGTTTGATTGAACGCCAGATAAATATCTGGAAGAATGTTAGCAAATGAGGAGCCAAATCCGGAGCATCTTTGACTACCATATTATAATTTTTTTATTGTTAGTCAAGGGTGCTGCAGAATTCTACGAAATATCACATTTTCTGATCAACAGACCAAAAAATGGATACAATAATTTGTTTTACACTATGGTAGTCAATGATGTCCCAGACATCTCATTTGCTAACGTTCTTCTGAAATTTATACAGGTTTGAACTTGAGATTGAATAATTCATGACAGCATTTTCCTTTTGCATGAATTATCCCTTTAATGCTTTAAAGAAATACTGCTATAACATTTATTTTACATTCCAGTAATTCCACCTCAAAGTCTTTTCCGTTCACCGTGCCGGACAGCATGACGTCTTGGGTGGCGTTTGGCATTGTGTTGTCAGAAGGTCTAGGTTTGGGCATCAGTGATCCAGCAGAAGTAATATATCATTCACAATTCTTTCTGAATATTGACACGTGTGAATAACACCGCTGATGCTGAGTGTTCTCTCTCCAGCTGACGGTATTCCAGAGTTTTTTCCTGTCTCTCAATCTTCCAGCGTTCATCATCCGTGGAGAACTTCTGCTGCTGGAAGTCAATTTATTTAACTATATGGATGTGGATTTGGAGGTGGGTTTTGTGTCTGAACTTTAAACAAATGTAATTAAATATATTTCAGTGCTGTTTTCTTAAAATTGATCTGTTCAATTCTAGTCCTACAATTTCTTTTTTAATCGATTGTGTCATAGACGTGTCATTTTATATAATAAGCTGTTTAAGGCCCAATTCACATTTTGCGTCTTTTCCGCGCGCACATTCATTATTTTAAGTGTAGACGCATGCAAATAGGGGGCGACGACATGCACATGGAGATGGAAATAGTTCAACTGTTCAAAATGGCATCCTGAAGAGAGACTTCATTTGAAGAGAGAAAACGGCGCAGTTTTAGACGCAAAATGTGAATTGGGCCTAAAACAATGTTTTATTTCTACTTAAATCCACTGGGATTCATTTAATAGGGACTCATAATCCACTAATTTCTTGTCACAGGTGATCGTGGTCATTGCAGAAAGTCCCATGTTTGAGTTTGTGTCTCAAGAGGAATTTTCTTTAGCTAATGTGAGGAAGGTCTATGTCATGGAGCAAAACATCACAAGCATTCTGTTCCCCGTCCGTGCCACGGTACTGGGAGAGATCGTCTTCTCTGTCAAAGCCACGTCCATCTTTACTTCAGACTTAGTCCGCAAAACCGTTCTTGTCAAGGTGATTTTCTGACTAAAGTTCTGATCAACGTGAATCTCATAAAAACATGTAGTGAGCTTTCATTTAACCTAAATATCAACTGGAAGAAGAAATTTTTTGCATAGAGAAAATGAAGAAATTAAGAGTTTATGACATTATTTTAAGACAATTTAGCCCTGTATAGAATTCTTATTGTGGACTGTAAATGCATTCTTGTTTTTTCTTTATCCATAATGCATTTGATTTGAAACAATCTTGACAGATTTTTTGACAAGCGCTCAATAGTTACTTTATAGAGAATGTGGTCAGATGAATCCAGGAAAATGTGACTTTTTCTTACATTTTTTGTTTCCTCTCAGCCGGAGGGAATGGAGCAGTCGTCCACTCAAACGCTGTTTCTGGAGTTTCCATTTAATCAGAGAATTCTGTCCAGATCACTGGAGTTTATTTTTCCAGCAGACGTGGTTTATGGCAGTCAGAGGGCCAGTGTGTCCGCCGTGGGTGGGGTGAGTGTCTCACATCATTGTCCGGATTGTGGTGTTTGCTAATGTTGTGCTGTACTAGCCAAACACAATTAAGAAGTTAACTGGGGGTCAGGTGCGCGCTTTGAAACGGTCTATATAACAGTTTTTTGCTACAGTAACTATCTACATAAAAGTGTTTGCAAGTGCATACATCAAACAATACTATAGTATAGTATTTTAAATTACTGTAGTGTTTTTCATCCTTACTAAAGTCAACACTATGTGATGCTATTCGCAGTTTACTACAGCATGCTATAGGGTACTAGTTCATTACAGTAAATACTATAATTAACTATAACTGTTCATGTGGTGGTGTCGAATGTTGCGCAATCTTTGGAGGATCGCTGCAACGTTTCGTTTTTCTTGTTTGTTTAGGAAATATAACTATGGTAGGTCGGTCCAGTTAAAAACTGCAATAGCAGAGTCGTCCAGGAAAAGCCACTGTTTCTTACACGTTGGATTTCTCCATTTTTCAAACAAAACAAGTAACGATATATATATCAAAACAATGATAGCAGTGGAGTATGATCCTTCCAAGATGGCGGCGCCACTGCACCATGCAACATAGGGTGTGATGTCGGCTTCACATTCTCTTTACGATAAAATTCCCTTTCATCCGTGTCCTCATGACAGGTGATATTCTGGGTCCGTCGATCGGCAATCTGGACTCTCTCATTCAGCTACCCTACGGCTGTGGAGAACAAAACATGATTCATTTCGCTCCCAACGTCTATGTTCTCCAGTATCTGAGGAGCTCAGGGCAGAATGAAGAGCAGACGAGGAACCGAGCGATGAGCTACATGCAGGAAGGTGTGTGTTTCTGTACGTTGAATACACTAGACATGCGTCAGATAAAACGTCTCAACAAATTGTGTTTTATTGCAGCTTATGAACGTGAGCTGTCGTATCAGAGGACGGATGGTTCATTCAGCGCGTTTGGAGACCACGATCGATCGGGCAGCACGTGGTACACACATCTAGATACTTCACACTAAAATCTATCCATAATGTCCTGGTAATGAAGCGAGCAAGCGAGTGATTGTTTACGTTGTCTGTTTTCCGATTATCAGGTTATCAGCTTTCGTGCTGAGATGTTTCCTGCAAGCCCGAACGTTCATTCCCATTGATCCAAATGTGATGCAGAGGACAGCTTTATGGCTACAGTCCCAACAGAACCCTGACGGATCATTCAGAGAGCCGGGTTACGTCATTCACAGCGAACTCCAGGGAGGTCTGGACGGGCCTGTCTCTCTCACGGCATACGTCCTCATGGCGCTTCTGGAGGACGATGAATACAGGGTCAGTTCCATGAATTAGTGATCAAATTGAAACTCAATTGTTCTGCTGTTATTGTGCTGAACAGACACTGGTTTGGTTTCATATTTGTTGCTATTGTGGTGTTTCTGATAAAGAATAATGGTGTGTTTGTGTCTCCGGTAGATTATGCTTGAAGCAAGTGTGTCTACCGCTAGAAGTTACCTGACCACTCAGCTGTCTCTGGGTATCACCAGTAACTACAGTCTGTGTTTGGTCACATATGCGCTCTCTTTGGCCAACAGCTCTGTGGCTTCATCTGCCCTTACACAACTGTTAAACAGAGCCATCATGAGAGGTACATCTCCTATATTATACTGTATCTCAATGACATAACATCATCACACTATTGTGGCCAAACAAGTCCATATTAGTCAAACCAAGGGCTGCAATAATATCAGATTTTACAGCATGATTATTGTGGCCAAATAATTCACAATAAAATGTTGTAATTTCTATTAAAAGTCACCTGCTGAAAAAACAATACAAACCATTAAACATTTTTCTGGGTTGTGATGAAAATTGTAATGGTCTGTGTGGGTCTCAACGGGTGTGTGTTGGGGTCTTTTGGTGGGACCATGGAGAAGTTAGATTTAGAATAAGCCCCCGTTGACTTTGCGTAGTCATTTTTATTCTTACTCAATATTGGATCATTTTGAAGTGAACTACTCCTTTAATTCCTACTGAAGTAACGCCCAGAACACAGCAGAAGAAGGTATTTAGTAACAGTTTAATGGTAAATGCTAATGGTTCCTCATAAATGTTTTTGGAAACCATGAGGATATCTTTGATGTTTTCTATTGTTTTTTTATATTAATAAACAAAAAATAAAAATATATAAGTGTACCTAGACAGAAAGAAAGATAAATGGGTACAAAACCACCATCTACTGTGTAAACCAGATACTGTCACTGAATTATTAACAATAATATTGTAAAACGATGGATGTTACAGGTTTTACGCTCTACGATCTGTTTCTTTCAGATGGAGTGCCATCGTGGAGCACTCCAGGAAACGTTCTGTCTAGCTCCTGGCAGCCCCGTTCATCAGATATTGAAATGTCTGCCTATGTACTGCTGTCCATGCACAGACTGGCACGCATGGATGAAGGCTTTAATCTGATGAAATGGCTCAGTCTGCAGAGAAACCATCTGGGTGGATATGGATCTACTCAGGTAAACTCTCTCAGTGCATAATACAAACTTTATATAGGACAGAATGAATGAATCCTTAAAAAAAGTTGTTCTGTTGGTTAGAGATGGGTCAAGATTGTTGAAAAGTCTAGGTTGACGTGTAAGGTTATCTACTTCTACACTAGGGGGCGACAATCAGAATTCGTAATCGTACAAATGACACGTTTTCAGGGATGTGAATTTTTGGCAGGTGAACGTTTCTGTGGGAAATGAAGATAAAGCGAAACTTCTGAAGATCAAATAAGAAAATAATCTTTCAATGGTTAGAACAAATGATGATATTAAAAGTGAAGTCTGGCTGTGGGCCGATCGGAATGATGTTAAGCAGCTTCCAGCATGTGAGCTTTGATGGATAACGCACCTATGTTTTATCCCCCCCAAAACATCCCGGAAGAACATCTGAAGCCGAGGCGTTTAGTCCAGTAATGATGTTGCGTGTTTGAAGATGTGTTTTTTATATATATAAAACAAAATATTATGACAAAATATAACAGGAATATTGTTTGGTAATGTTGTGTGTTTTCAGGACACGGTGATGGCGTTACACGCTCTCTCGGTCTACGCCAGATACGGCAGCTCTGCGTTTTTGAATCTCTCCATCGCCGTCAGCAATCTCATGGGTCCTGTCGCCAACTTCAACATAAACAAAACCAATTACCTGCTTCTACAGAGCCAAGACCTGATGGTTAGTCCACATCAACTCTAAATGACAGCGTTTGAGTTTAAACTCTCATGTCAGATGAGTTTCTCTTTCTAACATATCGTAGTTTCATGAAGATGCCTCATGGTGTAGATGGACACTACAGCATAATGTCACTGGGGTCATAACAAAATGACACAAAATCTGTTTTTATTGTCCGTACAGATGGATGCAGAAGACCGAGTAAAGGTTGAGGTGGTTGCAAGAGGTCAGGGCTTTGCTCTCTTTCAGGTACTTGAAGTATCATCTTCTCTTTCCTACTCACCATTCGTACAGATTTTATTCAAAAACATAAAGACATAAGCTCGATTTTCTTCTTTCTGTATGTGTTAGTGGATTTTAGCTAGTGTAGCCACACCTTCGAGCTATCTTCTAAGCATCTTCTCCGTCTCATGGTTAATAGCATGTAACATAAAAAAGCAGCTGTGTTTAATAACCGTAAAGATAAAGATAAATAACACCCATAAAGATAAAAAGAAACCTAATGCAAAAAATATTCTGTCATCTTCTGTCTTCTTCGTGATTATACCTTTGATTGTTGGCCATGAAGCACATTAAATAGATCCAGACGCCGCTTTCCTCATCAGTAAAATACCAACAACATATTGAGCTGTTTTAGGAGAGGTCTCCAAAGAGAGAGAGTTCAACAATCGGATCTTCAAAAGATTAAACTCCTTCACATTTTTGCTAGTTGTAAAAAAGTCTTAAAGGAAAAGTACATCTCAAAATCAAAATAGTGTTATTGTATCGTCTTCGGAATACAAATAAAGATATTTTAGGGACATCCTAAAATGTCATGTGAACAGACATTGCACTTTTGTGCATAACCATACAAACTGAATGTGCATGCGTTGAAGTGTGACACGCACACAACAGAGGAGAATGTATCCATTAAAGTGTTTATTACGCTTGTTTTACGCACATAAAGTATTCTCGCCACTATGAGCAGATGGACCAATTGAACGATGTCTTTAGTGCTTTTCTGGACCTTGACAACAACCAGAACCATGATGTTTATCAGGAGGCCTGGAAATCTCTCAGATGTCAGCTAAAATATTTTTATTTGTGTTCCGAAAACGCCACGAGATCTTAAAACCTTTAAAGCAATCTTTATAGTTAAATGATTTAAAAACAAAAATGAATGTTCTCTTTCTGACTGCGTTAGCTGAATGTGTTCTACAACATAAACGGACTGAGGACATCCCGCCGGCGCCGCGACGTTTACACCGATGACTTCTTTTATCTGTACGTGGATGTTGCGGATGATGACACGTTCCATATAAACATCCACATATGTTTCAGGTGAGACCTTCTTGAGATATACCTTGATCATTCATTTGAAGGACTTCACAATAAATGTGAATGTCTGATTGACAAGCATCCTTTTCTCTTGAAGTCTGAGACCTGGTCAGGGTCTGAATCAAACAGGAATGGCCATCCTGGATGTGGGTTTGCTCACCGGGTTCACCTTGAACCAAGACACCATGCAGACAGACGATGTGGTCCGAAGAATCGAGACGCCTCCTGGACGAGTTATTCTTTATTTAAGCGAAGTGAGTTCTGTTTTATTGAACTGTAGCTGCTGCTTTTTTATTTGCGAAAGCTCACAGTTCACTCTTTCTCAGGTGAACACAGTTGAAAGGTGTGTCGACATACCCACCATCTTGGATTTCAAGGTGACCAACGTTCAGGACGCAGTGGTTATGATCTACGACTATTATGAACCTCGTAAGCCGCCTTAAATCCATATACTGTTCTGATCTGTGAATGTTGATTTTGCTTCATTTCGACGCGTGTTTTTGTTCTTTCTCTCATTTCATCTGCAGTGCGTAAGACAGTCCGGTCCTACACGTCTGTGAAGAGACGTGACATGACCGTGTGTTCTCTGTGTGGTTTTGAATGCGCTCAGTGTCAGAATCAGGACCACTCGCCCACCGATGGGACGTCATCATTTAACAAACATCATCTTTTGACAATCATCTTCACCACACTTCTCATTCTCCTCTCTGTTTGTAATTAATCAATGGTTGAGATCAGTTTGTCTTTAAAATAAACATAAACAGACTTTTTTTATATAATCAAACTAATCCATGAAATTTGAGCAGGCTGACATCAATTTTATTTTAATCATTTTTTAAATCATTGTGTTTCATGAGCATTCTAGAAATCATTATGCTGGCTTTGAGACCCTCCTTTGTGATCTCACATGATCTCACATGATCTGTCACAGCTTAATGAAACAGAAATTAATCTCAACACTTACCTTGAATGACCAGGTTGTTTAAGAGATTTCTATAATGTTTTGTATGGTGTATTTTTTAATGATCTTGGGAATATTAGTTTAGTCTCAAAAAGTATTTGTACAATAATACACAACAATCATCTGCTGTATCATGCTGCTATCACATCATGACTGAATTACTGTATTTACTGTTCGACTAGTTAAGAAAATTTTTAGTTTTTGTCAAATTCGAAGATCACTTTAAAATGTTGGAAATAAGTGAAATGCCAGAGACATCTGAAATTGGTGACTCTTATTACAGTGTACTTTTAATAAATGATAGTGGGTATAACATGACCGCATGACTTTAGTTTTAAAGTTATATACAATTAGATTTATGAGTCGATTCAACTTAAATTATATTGAAAAGACTAAAAAATCGAGTTCAGTCAGTTCAATATAATTTAAGTTTAATTGACTCATAAAGCTAATTTGATTCAACTTCAAAATTCAACAAAGCTGTTTAACTTATTAAGTTAAAAGTAGTTTTTTTACAGTGTAGGCAATTTTACTAAATTGATCCTGGTCAATCATCAAAGATGTTAATTATTTCTGTTGCCATGGAAACAAGTCACATGTAATTCACTAACGCAGCAGAAATGTTTGTTTTGTGCTTAATGCTTTTCAATTGCTGGTGAATTGTATATCTGTGCACTTCTCTCACATCATTACACTGTGATTTTCAGACGAGACGTTTTGTGTATGTTTTGTGTTTTCTGCAGACAAGTGTCTACATCCAAAACCAGCCAAGTATAACAGCATAACCAACTCAACCAGGCTGCAAAACTTTCAGACATTAAAGTTGAAAAGGTTTGGAATGTCGAGAGAAACATCTTGCTTAAATCACCCTAAACTCGTGTATATTTGATGCATGCAATTATGCGTGTTTCTACAGTTAACCGATTCACAGGTCCAGTTTGTTGAGACAAAAGACACAACATAGCGAAAGAAATGACCAGCAGAAGACATTCATGTGCAAATTTTCACGTCCGGCATGTTTTTAATCGTATTAATGAAAGACTCTGGCCGAGACTTAATCATACAATGTGTCCTACGATCAGACACAAGAACACACAGGCTTATTTCTAAAATCCTGACATAAAGGAGCGCTCTGCTTTTGTTAAATTGTTTAAATATCTATAACTGAGGTTAAAATAATGCCATGAAACTGTTCAAAGGAAACATGTGTACCACATGTATGATAACATCAGTGTTCAGAAGATCTCTAGTTTACTGTGTGCAACTTTTTCTTCAGTGGAACACAAAAGAAGATATTTTGAGAAATGTCTCAGTGGTTTTGTGTTCGTACCAGAGATATTGTAGATTTGATTTTAGTTTTGTTTAAGTTTTATTAATATTTAAAATTAGTATAAAATTTAAATTGTATTTGTGTTAATTTTTGTTAAAGTTCTAGCAATTTTGGTATATGCTTTTGTCATTTTATAATTTATTTGTTTAATGAGGCAACATTAAAATCTTTCCTTGTGTTAAGTTTTTCCAAAAACATTTAGATCAATATTTGATTTGATTTCAATGAACAGAAACATTTTCAAAGTTTTAATTTTAGTAAACTAAAATACCCTTGATTCATACAATGGAAGTCAATGGGATTCTACGTTCTACGAAATATCTTCTTTTGTGCTCTGCAGAAGAAAGAAATTCATATTTGGAATGGCACGAGGGCGAGGTAAATTTTTTGTGAACTTCAGGATCCTTTTAACAAGTCGAACCTTATATGAGGATTTAAAGCATTAAAATGTGCTTAGACGCAAATTTGGCAGATGTGCACGTGTTCTGTTCCGTTTTACAGAATGCTGCGGTTTAATCTACACAAGTGTCTTTCTTCCGCCACCTCATAAATTCAGCCAACATGGAGAGTTTTAACTAACAGGAAACGCATCATAACACAACTCCGGTGACCCGCGGGACCTCGTTTCCTTTTTTACTCCAAATCCTCAACTTCAATGTCATGTCCAGTGTAAACACAATGACGGATGCTAAGATGTGTAGAAGCAACTTCAGCGAGTTTATTTAACTCCAACCCATCCATCCAGCTCCAGATTTATTTGTAAAGGACGTGTAATAAAGCAATAAGACACGAGAGGCAGGAATTTGACATTTTGCAGCTTATTAAACAGCAGAAACAGCACTTCTGATCTTCTTTATGAATCAACATTTGGGTTGTTCAGCATGATCTGTTTACCATGCGAGAGCTGTTATATGTTGTATCCTCTGTTATAAATAAGCTCATTCAACATGTTTCTAATTTTTTTAATATTGCGGTTTTCCTCAGATCTCCCTACAGGCTTCTTTGAAGCAGGTTTAGTAATCTCACATTTGTTTCGCGTATTTGAGCTCCCTTATGTTATGCTTATGTGAATGTTTGGTTTAAATATAGCTGAAAGTGAGTAATTCTACGCCGTTTGTCACAAAATAGTTTTCAAAAACTGTCCTCAACTGCACAAAGATAAACCTTGACACTTTTGAGTGTGTTCATGGTGAACTTCTCCAAACAGATGTCACCCGGTTTGATATTTTGTCATAGTGCATTTTTTAAATTCGGCGACTGTAACTTCATTTCTGTTTGAATGGAATATTTCTGAGTTGAGTTTCCTTCCGCCGATGAGTAATGTCAAAGATAAAATAAATAAATATCCTAGTTACTTAGTTACTTAATACATCGCTAAAGCAAACAGCAACAGACAAACATGACATCTGGTTTTATAACAGCGTGGTTCCGTTGTTCTGTAATGTCGTCCGTTTGATCTTCGGGAATAGCGCACGCATCAAAACATGTCACTTTCACGTAAACATGTTCACATCCGCAGCCCATCCGAATGTAAGCAAATACCTCCCGTGAACGAGTTTGTCTGGCCGAGCGAATCAGACGACGTCGTCTCATCTCTCCGCTGTTGTGCGTGCGGTTGCGTTCTGTGCATCTCAGGTGGGAATGGACTGAAATAAAGACGAGTCACAGCCCCGATGTTGCCTGCTAGATTAGCCTTGTGTTCTCTAAGCGTGAGGTCATCAGATCAGGGAAAGAGGTCAAAGGTCACACCCCAGAGCAGGTCTAGAAATGCAAGACTTGAAGGGCAAGCCATTGTCTTTGTGTTAAGGGTTCAAATAAAAACCCCAAATTCATGATCTTCATGACTTTATGACCGCTCACTTCAGTTGTGCTGTTGGATGCGGTTGATTTTGGGGTTTCGTAATTGATCGTGATGTAATTCTACTACCATTGATACCGACTGACTCACTGGCGTTCAAATCTCATGAATCATTTTTACAAGTGTGACTCTGTTAGTTATGTAAGAGCGTTAGATCTATTACACATCTGTTTTAAACCCAGTGTCCCATTTCTATGGTCACCGTGATTCTCAGTGGCAGATAAAGTAAAACTGTTGGCAGGAGATTTATTCCTTGTGGATATTGTATCCAGAGGCTGTCGAAACAATACTACACACTTTCTCCCCAGCGGCTCAGAGGAAATGACTCAATGTCTGTACATCCACTTTAATTCGGACATTCTGGACGCCCTGAAGATCTGGATTGGCCCTTGAATGGTGGCTGCCACTAGGGGGCAGGCGTAGATAAGTTTTGCAGATGCATAAGGTGCGCAGTGAATGTTTTGACTGTTCTCAGTCCAACCTCTTGCAGGTTACACATACAGCTGTGTGAATCCCAACAGCTACCAACCACAAACACGTGACACTGCGGGTTATGCTCAGAGACTTGAAGAAGGGAGGCAGACTTTTAAAGCATCACAGGTGTGCTCGTGACAAAAATGCAGTTCCTAAAGCTACCCTGGCGTCAATGTATTTCAGTCTCCATTTTATTATTTTTTTAAGAAGAAAGTGTGAGAGTGCCAGTGCATTTGTATCGATGTTTGTTGTGAGCGGTTGCTTGGGTGTTGCTATGGCATTGCCTATAGGTGTTCAGAGCATTTTCTAGAATGTTGCTATGTGATTGTTTACATATCAAAGTAGAAAGAGCCCATCTTCAAATCTCTCTGACATTCTGGTCAATATAAATTCTAATGGTTTCCATTATAACTCATCAGCTGTCAACTATTAAAACCAGTGCATATACTTATGACCCCGCAGAGAAAACAATAGGAACCCATCAGACACCATTACAGAAATTCTAATGGTTTCTGTTAAAATACTATTATGAACCATTCGCTTTTTCCATTAAAACCATTACAAATTTCTATTTGTAGTGTGTTTTGGGCATTATTCCAATAGGATTCTACATCCCACCAATATAATCCATCACATACAAGTAGAACCATTACAGTTTCTATTAAAACCATTATAATTCATTTAATGGTTTCTATGGTTTAAGCAGCAGGGGGGTCTATTTCAGAAAAATGTAATGGCGTTCTATTGGGTCTCGTTCACCAAATAACATCACACCAATAGAACCCAATAGATTACCAGTAGAGAATCAAATACACCAGTTTCCATTTTAACCAGTACAATTCCCATCATAACCATGAAGATTTCTCTAATGGTTTCTATAGTTTCATTCAGCAGGGACAAACCAAACCCAACAGAAACCATGACAGAAATTCAAATGGTTTCCATTAAAATATCACTATGAACCATTAGCTTATCACAAAATTCCTTTTTGGAGTGTGTTTTGGCCATTATCCCAACAGGATTTTACATCCCACCAATAGAATCCATCACATACCAGTAGAACCATCACAATTTCCATTTAAACCAATACCAGTCCCTTTAAACCCATTATACTTTCTTTGATGGCTTGTATTGTGTTTTTTCAGCAGGCCGTGATTGAAAAGCAAAAGCCTACAAAACACCTCTGAAGAGAAAACATTACAAAGTAAATTTGAGCAAAGGGTATTTACTGTAATGGCTCAACTGGTGTGTAAAGGATTCTATTGGAAGGATTCGATCTATTGGGATTAATGCCCAAAAAACACTACAAAAATAAATTTTTCAATGGTTTTAATGGAAATGCTTATGGTTCGTAATGGTTTCTGTTGGGGTTCTATTGTTTTTTCAGCAAGGTGATGTATGTATATAAGGGAGACTGATTGAAAACGCAAATTTTAGAAGAAACTTTCAAATTCGCCTTTTGATGCTTTTGTGTCTTGATTTATTCAGTGACTTGCAAATGAGAGAGTGTTTAAGTCTACTGTGCTGTTATTTTGTCTATTGTGCTGGAGTTTGACCCATCATTTATTTGTGCATTATGGATGGTGCCCAGTGTGTGAAATCCAAAGTGTTGCTGATGTAGGAAATATAAGGTCATAAACGTCAGTCACTTGTAAAGAGAGAAGCGCTCGCAGTATAGACAGAAGTTCGGCATGTGTGAACAATCATTTTGTTTAAGTTTAGAGTCTTGAGGGCTTTTGACTTGATGGACCTCTTAGGCAAATATTTACAGCATCTTAAGCTTTCCATGTAAATTCCCTCCGGCGAGCATGTGCGTTCAAACAAAGGCATGTAAGCTTTAAAATCCAACCTATAGATTCTCATCCATACTGTTTGCATGGAACTTAAATAAAAATAGAATTAAAACAGAAGTAAAATGAGTTTTAAGTGTGTATAAGTATTCACGGCTGTGTTTGTATGCTTGAACATCGCATGTTTAAACCACAGAGCAGGATTACTTTTATGTCGTATTTTCTCGCAGCTTTTAGTATTTCTGTATTTATTCTGGACGTTGAGTTCCAGCAGCATCATTATCAATGAGAATTATTAAGTATTTTAATGGAGCGTAACTGTTAGCACTAATGCTTCAAGGTTTCCCCATTCTACTAATTTGTTTGTAATGAAATCTCGCTCGGAGCCAGAGTGACTCCATCCAGAAGCCCACGGAAGGTTATTAGATTTCAACCCCAATATTAGCGAGTTAGGTCACATCAACACAAGATCTCTCACGCGGACCTTTTCATAGCTTACACTAGTAAATGTGAACAAATGAGATTAGTCATCTCCATTGGACAATGGAGTGATCTGGCGGCGGGGCAGCAATGATGTCATTCATCTGAGTAACCGGTAGGAAAGTTCTCATTTGTTTCAGACAAACAAGCAAACACAACCTTACGACAGGCCACAGTGATGATGATGATGTCATCTTCCGGCACAGATGCCTCCTCTTCTCATGGAAAAAGCCTCTGACTCCCACTCAGGGATTTGATCTAAACGCACATACCTCCGTCTGGGGTCTGTAATGTGAATGACCCACATTAGCTCTCTCTCTCTCTCTCTCTCTCTCACTGGAAACTGTGAACCGACCTTGGCAACGCATTGTTCTTTGTTGTAGAGCTGCTGCTATGAAAATGTTTATTTTAATATGATGACAAAATATGTTTAGATTTTATGCTGGGAATCGCTTTGTTCCATAAATACCACTGATGTCAAAATAACTCGAAGCAGCTTGCGTGTCTCCCGAACTCTTGGTCGAAACTCTCGAGAAGATTATCGGTCAGACTTAGCAACCGTGCAGTAATGCCCCGGCAACCGCAAAGCACATTGTCGAGTTCAATACTCTTACATCTCGTTATTATATGCTGTTGCTCATTTATAGCTCAGGAGATTTGATGAAGAACTTAAAGGGATAGTTCTTCCAAAAATGAAAAGGATGTCATCATTTACTCACCCTCTTGTCATTTCAAACCTGTATGGCTTTCTTTTTTTTGCAGAACACAAAAGAAGATATTTTGAAGAATGTCGATAACGGAGCAGCAGTGGCAGCCAATGATTTCTATTGTATGGACACAAAACCAATGCAAGTGAATGACTGCCTCTGATGTTCGGTCCACCACATTTTTGAAATATCTTCTTTTGCGTTCAGCGGAAGAAAGAAACTCATGATGAGTAAATGATGACAGAACTATCACTTTAATTCTACGAAGTGCTCATAAAGTTTCTTAGGAGAAATATAAACAGAAACAAATGTTGAAATGGAGTGTAAAATAATCTGGATTTGGGAAAATTGAATTAGAGAAGTTTGAGTTCATATTGAGATCTTCAATAAAATTGACTTTTAATTGCAGAGTTGACAAATCCGAGCTCAGTTTGACACATTGTTGACATCTCTTCTGAACTTTTTCAGACATTTGTCAGATTTGCAACTCTTTTTTTCAGGAGAAATATCCAAAACGCTCTCCATTTAGTCTCGTTGATGTCTAGGAGAAATAATTGAGATATTAAATAGATCTCATGTGATTTTTCTTTATTATGGGCGAGTCTTTTTAAACAGAAAAACACAGGTCACCCCTGACTAGAGTTTAGTTTAGAAATGACGTAACTCTGCCTGCCAGCCTTGATTTACATCGAGACCCAAAACGAGGGAGAAAAAGCTCATATTTAACACGACTGGAGCTTGCCTCTGCTTGAAAGAAATGCACGTCTCATTGAAGAGGTCAGGAGGGGGGCAGAGACCCTCGAGGGTTGATTTTCTCAAATCAGCGCTTTCGGTAGCCACATCTAAATCCGGATGGTTTACGAGTTGTGAATGAGACACAGTCTCTCTGTGGACTTCTGCGGTCTCTGTTTGCCTGGAATGCTGTGTCAGACTTCAACGGCCCGTCTCGGGAATAAAGGAATTCACATGATGAATGAACGCTGACCAGAGCTGTACACATCACGACCGTCTCTTGGCCAGTTTATCACAATGACTTGAATACATTACAACTCTGTCTGAGATTCGAGTAAGTTTTCGATCAGTGAACCAACGAAGCATTTGCAACTTTAACTTTGCATAGATACGATAATTCATGAATAGGGAACAAACGATGACACAATTTTCCTTTTTGGCCGAAGAACCTTAAACTTTTCCAGACAGCTGTGAGGGTTGTGTGATTTGTTGGAAGTCTATTGCTGTATATTTCCATCAGAAAAAATATATTGTAGTATCTTGAAGAGCAAATTTGATTTTTTGAGAACCATTTCTCTTGGGAATTTTCACAAATGTCTCTTTCAGCAATGTGTCAAACTGGCTCAGATTTGTCCCGTCTGCAATCAAAAGTCAACATAATTGGAGATCTCAATATCAACTCAAACATTTCTCATCAAATTGACTCAAATCAGATGATTTGACATCTACATTCATTTTACAGCTCCATCCATACAATCCATACAATAATAGTCTCATTTTAGGAGAAACATCCGAGATTAAGTTATGTGAAGCAAGCTCTGAGCAATAACATTTTCCTCTGGTTTGCCCTTTTGCCCAAGTCTCTTTATTTAATGGTCCGTCATGTTGATTTGAGTTGAAGCCGTGCTCAGCAGGAGAGTTCACCCGCTGATTTAGACAGCTGCTAAACAAACAACGCAGACGTATGGTAACGAAAAACAGATTACACTGTTTTCTGGATTTGGCAATCTGGAGACGCTTGAAATCAAAGCTTTTACTTTCACCCAGACTATAGTGTGTCTTTTTCTCATGAATGATCTGAATAAGGATGATGAACTGTACAGCATCTTTAAATCTTTCGAATTAAGAGTATCTCGTGGCTTAACAAGCTAAAGTTTCAAAGAGGCTCCTACAGCACCCCCGAGAGTCCTCATAAGAAGTCTAAAAGACAGAGCGAAACTTGATATTCAATTCGAAAGAAAATGTAGGACAGGACCCTTCGTGAGAAGTTGGAGTTGCATATCAGAATGAAGTCAGATGGTTTGGGGTTATGAAGTAAGAAGGATTGGTAATGGCGGGAGGGGTGGGGGGCTATTTATGATGGATGCTTAGGAAGATGTTGACTGCTCTCATTGGCTTTGATTTGTCATTGAAGATTCTCTCTTTTTTTTTACTTGTCAAAATCTGGAAAATATCCCAGCATTTGTTGGTGATCATCCAACACTTAACAGGCTGCTAAGAAATCTTTTCTTTCACTCTGAAGACTGAAATTTTATGCATTCGATCCCTTTGAATGTAAATTTGGGTTTCATGGATCTGTAAAGTAATTTATTTCGGGTTCACCAACATCAAAAATTACAATTGTCATACAGTTTAGATTGGCAGCTTGGTTCTGTTATTGGGCAAAAACTCCCTGCCCATCAATGCAGCAAGCATGAATAATGGTGGATGATCACAGCACAACTCAATTTGCAAGGTTTTTTCAGTGCATATAATCCATATATCCTTTGTTTATACCTCCCCGTCTCAACGGCTATCGTGGCCCATGGTTGCTTAGCGACGACGGATGCCAGGAATTTGGAAAAAAATATTTTGTCGGTTTTAGACACAAAATGTGAATCGGGCCTAAAGGCGGCTGTCGCGGGGCACTTCCACCGCTAGAAGGGAGCGCATCGAAAACCTCCCCATAGGGTAGACAGAACAATAAATGTCATTAGTTCTTAATAACATTTAAGTTTAACACATTATGTTATTTTATTGATTAAGTTTCACCAGCCCTTCAGTCGTTGTGTTTATACTTTACACAACGTTGAAGTATAGATAATAATGTGAGCACTACTGCTGATGTATAGGGAGTAAACGCTTCCCGTGAGTGATGGGCTGAATCTGACCTCTTGTTTATTGAAACAAGGAGCAGAAACCCAATACGTCAGGATCACTAGAGATGTTGTGGGTGATGGTAACTCAGAGTTAAAAGAGCTGGAAGTCCAATGTTCAATGCCAGACGGACAGGTTCTCTCGATCCGACTCTGATTTAAAACTTGGGTATATTGAAATCTTTTCCACAGAAAGTATTGCGTTCACTCAAAGTATATTTAAAAACATTTTTTTGCAAGTTTAGTTTAGTGGTATTGAAATAATACACTAGTACTATAGACTGTAAAATATGATTATGTGTTGTAGTAGATTTCATTAAATTAATTGAGGAAACTTTAACTAAAATTGTGTTCTTGTTTTTTATCCAAAATTTGAGTTAATTTTATCACGTTGAACCCACTTAACCTCTTATAAACGATCTTTACTTCATTTTTTTATTGTGGGACTAAATGAATTATTTTTGTTAATGTCACTAACTGAGCAGTGGATTTAGAGTTCCCAGCATGCAACAGCATTAGGAGAGTCGTTTTAGAAAAAAAAATGAAACACTTGAAGTGTTTGTTCAATTGTCTTTACGATTTAGAAGAGATTCTGTTATAAATGTTAAATGGATGTTAAACAAGTTGTTAACTCCGAATGCTCAAATTAGTATTTCTTCTTGATTTCTTCTTCTCTTCTTGGAGATGGTGTTCTAGTGGGTTAAACCACTGAAAGCCACCACCAGTGTGTCCTTGAGCAAGACACTTTACTCCATGTTGCTCCAGGGGGATTGTCCCTGTAATAAGTGCACTGTAAGTCGCTTTGGATAAAAGCGTCTGCCAAATGACTAAATGTAAATGTAAATGTAAATGATTTATTTAAGTTAAGCATGTAATATGTGTTCAAATATTTAGATAATTTAACTTTATTTTTGAACTATTGCATAAAAAAAAGCTTTGAAAGTACTTTGATAAATTCTACTAACAATATTACACAAAATATTTGACAGTTTTTTTGGATTGCTTAAGCACGATTTTCAAAACAGGGCACGTGTTTTGCACTTTTTGTGTGTAATGTATGTTAAGTGTGTAGAGTTTTGCAACAAGTGTGAGTTTGACAATGTGCTCATAGTTGTGCAAATATGGGCTGATGTTTTGCTTCTTGAGTGTAAGGTTTTGCTAATAGTGTACAACTTTTAATTTAAGTGTGTAAGCAATCCAAAAAAACTGTAAAGTAAATATACGTGTAATTTTTACAGTGTAAAGTATACTTAAAACTACCCTTGAACTTTGTTTAAGTATAGTTGTTTTCTGCAAGGGTGTAAGCCTGACTCAATGTGGAATGAATTTCTGGATTGTACATTTCCTCAGTGGCTGCCGCAAACCTCTGGCATGAAACTGCAGGAGAACAAAAGCTGAAATGAAAAGTGTGTCAGTATTTCACAACAGGTTAATGGAACGACTTAATTTGCACCCAAAAGCAGAAACGTTACTGTGGTTCACATGTGATGTCACAGATGTGGCATGTTCAATTTCAATAATCAGAAACACATCACTGATTTGAGGTGGTTTCACTAGTTCCAGTCCCAGTTAAACTCCAGGCCAGCATGAACCTCTTTAAGTCTTTCAAGTGAGATTGATGGGCAAAGCGCTGCTTCATGTCATGACATACTGTATATGTAGAACTCTGAGGTATACTTTACAAGACTCTGATGTAAGTGTTACTCATGCTATGTGTGCTACGATGTTCTTGACAGTTTGTGTTTGAATGCTCAAAAATAAGTTGCCTTCGTATTCATTTATTAAGTATGCTAAAAAGGAAAGTTCACCCAAAAAGGAAAGTGAACTTCTTTTATTCTGCTGAACACAATGGAAGATATTTGGAAGAATGTTAGTTACCATTGGGAGATGAGATCTGTTTGGTTACTGACACTCTTCCAAATATCTGCCTTTGTGTTCAGCAGAACAAAGAAATGTAAACAGATTTGAAACAAAATTATGATAGAATTTAAATTTTGGGGTGAACAGTCCCATTACGTTAGTAAGCATACTTAATGTAGTAAGTATACTAATAAGAATGTACTAACAGTGCACTTGTAAGTGTACTATTTGAATACTACCAAAAAGGAGCATTTTTTTGTTTATAAAAGTATACCTCTAAGTACACTTTGTGTAACAGTAGTAAACTTTGAGAACACAACTAGTTAACAACTATGTCAAGTTTACTTATTTAGTACTTGCAATTTTCAAGTATACTCGTACAGAAGCTTATACTGCAAATATTGTACGTTTTCTCATAACCTTAATCATACTTTATTTTTTCATAAAATGATTATGCGACTATATTTAGTTATTCGTTTTTATACTTAAAATACACACGAGACACACAAGAACCAATGAGATGGACACGCCACCATATTTTAATTTAGCATTTGGTTTGTTTTCAATATTAGTAAATAAGCTTGAAACAATAATTTCACTTCAGAATTGATTACAACATTTATTATTCACATTAATGTGTTTTTGTGTTTGTTGGAGCTTTAAAGTGGAGATAACATGCTATGTCATTCATTCTGACTTGTGCGGTAGTGTGTGTTAGTGTGTGTAAGTGTGTGTGCGCTAGTGTGGGGGTGCGTAAGTGTGTGTGTTCATGATGTAGTGTGTGTTAGTGTGGGGGTCCGTGTTTGTAAGTGTGTGTGCGTTAGTGTGGGGGTGCGTGTGTGTAATAGTGTGTTAGTGTGGGGGTACGTGTGTGTTAGTGTGGGGGTCCATGTGTGTTAGTGTGTGTGCGTTAGTGTGGGGGTACATGTGTGTTAGTGCGTGTAAGTGTGCATTAGTGTGGGGTACATGCCTGTTCTTCATCCACGGAATCCCACATTTTGTGCTTGCCAGATTTCGGTGTGTGTGTGGTTCGCTTCAGGCCTGTTGAAATAGTTTTTTCAAGATTTATATCTAACACCCCATCCACGGGATTCCACATTTTCTGTTTGCCAGATTTCACAAATAATGTGCTGTGTGGAATTTCCCTTTGAAAGCTCATTTCAAACATCTGAAGCACACATGAAGAGTACGGGCGGGCCGTCCTGTCCGAACATACGTGAAATGAAAGAACTGTTGTGCATTTACCAGCCCTTCATTATGAAGTCAATCTTTAAACACAATAATTGCTGTAATGGAAGTGTGCACGCACCCAAGAGAAACCCTTGACCTTCAGGTCCACGAGTCCTGTCAGGTTAATGGCGTTTGGAGGCCTGTGATTGGTTCCCGGTGACGAATGCTGTGTTCTTCTGCACTTTATTTGGTCTGCCGGCCTGTTTCAGACTCCATGACCTGCTGTTTGGGGCTTTTAGCAGAGCGAGTGATGTCAGAAACACGCAACAGTAAATCAGACGAGGTTGAGGTGTGCAGCGGAAAAACTAACACACTCGCCTTAAATCAAACTGAAAAAAATTCAAAAATGAAAAAGAGACCGCTGTGCAGTTTAGTGCTCGACCGATATGAGTTTTCAAGATTCTTAAAAGCAGTTTAAAAAAGACGTTTGTTTGGAAATAAAATATTTTCTTTATTCATTTTGATCATATTTACGTCCCTCATAGAAGCTATCGTGGGCTCCGGATCATACGGGGCCTTTGTGTGTACCTCAATCTGTCTGGCACTAGTGCAGCTGACGCACAAAGTGCCCTGAGATCCCATACGCTCTTGATCATGTAAGTGTGATTATTTCGACATGACACATGAGGCTGCAACAGCATCTATCAGGTGTGTGAGTGCTGGCGGCACAGAGGTTAAAGAATTGGAAAGCAGAACTGCAGAGGTGAGATTTCATCATGGCTTCAGGGCCCATATGTATAAAGCCACTGAGAGTAAAATTATACTCTCAAGTATGTCAAAATTCTAAGGATGACATCATTTTACTCTTATTCTTACTCTTTAAGTTAAGAGTTAAAAATTATTTAAGAGAGCTGAAGAGGTTTCCTAACCTAGTTAAGAGTAACAAGTTTGCAGTACAGATACCGTTGACTTTATAACAAAGAAACAATGTGCTGGAATAACATAATGACAGGGAGTTCATAAAATAATATACAAAATTTTTGTTGCAGCTTTGGTCTTTTTTTATGTACATCTGTAGGTGCAATAAAGAAGGATTTGATTCAGCATCTTCATTATTTAAATAAACTCAATTAGAAGTGTGTAAAACCAAGTAAAAAAATAATACAGTTTTGTAAAATATTTGGCACATAATGCAAAATAAAATTTTGAAAACTGCAATTTTTAACTTTTGCATCTCTGTCGCCATCTCTGTTTGAAAAATAAAATTGCAGGTGACTTTACCTATTTATCTTCGTATGGGTTGAAGTCAACAGATGTTAAAATTCCCACAAAATCGTACGGATCAATATATCAATAACTATTAACCGTATTAAATCAGTATTAAATCAGTATATAACACTGATTTTTATGTACATGCCCAGAAAATT